>NW_015168738.1:145442-181756 GCF_001447785.1 Gekko japonicus | reverse complement strand
GTGCAGAGCTGTCCTCACAGAGGAGGGAGAGCTTGTACCTGAATAAAACTTGGTCTTAAAGGTGCCACTGGACTGTTTTGGAACCGGGTGGGGGGGCTCTGCAGCTTACCTGGCTGCTTCTTGCTCTGACTGAGGGCTGCTGGGAGCAGGGGATGGGGCTTGTTGCATGTGCCCGACCCCTGGGCTCCTTACTGCCGGAGCTCCGCTCCTGTGTGCTCCCACAGGCAATGACCCCTGGCTATAACGTTCGAATTATCTGGAAGGGCCTTTTTTCAGCTTACTATGTCTTTCCGTATATTCAAGAAAGGGAAACCGACATTCCAAAAAATCTGAATGAAACTCTGGATTCTCTGCCAAGGATATAACTTCTGATATTTTATCCATGAACAGATATTCCCATAACTTATTCAACCACATCATCGATGCGGGTTGCTTACTATTTTTCCAATGCTTAGCCACTAAAGTCTTGCCACCAGCATATAAGAAATGAGACCTTTCCTGACAGCAGGAACATCTATCCCATAAATTAAACAAGACAAGTTCTGGCCTCATAGGGATATTGTGCCCAGTATAATGTCATAAATCAGTTCAAGAATAGTGGTCCAAAACAATGCTCCCTCTAAGCTGTGGAGTCTTGTGAGCAAAAATTCTACTTTGTGAGCTACTGGCATTGAAGTTGTGAGAGAGCACCATTTGGCTACTGCATAAATTAGTTTGCTCTGGGGCCGTCCTTCCTAAGAAATGCCTAAGAAAAAATCTCTTCGACTCCAAGAAGCCTGTAATGGGCCGTTCCGGCCAGGCGGTGGCAGTGCGGTGCTGCAAGACCTGGAGAAGCTGACGTCATCTAGTGGAGCCAAAGTGAATATGCCGACAGAATACGTCTGACCCTGCAGCTGAGCAAACCCTCGCCGACTATGGATGTGTGTGATATAAAAAGATATATGTTGTCCTCCCTTACCCCCATAAATCATTGTTAGTCCCGCGTGAATGAGTAACTGTAAATCGCTCAGAGCCAGCAACCTCTGCAGGATTGAGCGATTAATAAATTGAAAGATTATTATTATTATTATTTCCTGAGTGTAAACAAAAATGTGTGAGCCAGAGGCTAAAAAACTGTGAGCTAGCTCACAGAGACTCAGCTTAGAGGGGACACTGGTCCAAAACTACCATAACAGGGCACGTCTACCAGCAGTGAATGTAAGAACCAGGCTGCCCACATCCCCTCCAACAACTGGGGCTATATGAGGGTGAAATGTGGTACAAACGTAACAGAGTGAAATGCCATCTATGAACAATTTTTCGGAATTGGATTCTTATATTAATAGCTCTCATTAGAGAGACTGTAGATGACCAAATTTTTGCCCACTGATGCCAGAGCTTCTGATTGGCTGCGTAGATTTTTAAAAAAACATTAGTGGCAGCGGCTGCTACTGCAGTACAAGGATCTTCACTGTGTGACTGTAGGTAAGCGGTGTCTATGCATGACAATGTTTTTAAACACGATGCTTATTTAAGAGTCATCCTGTTAAACAGAGCTGCCTGAACTGTTGAAGGGTGACATTAGAGACTGGCATAACACCCCCCCCCCCGACATTTTGTGGTTGGTCCCACCTCCTATAGTCCCACCACACTGTGTCTGCATCGCAAAGGTGACCACAGGCTCAAGAAGATGGGGGACCCTTTACTGCATATCCAAGGCAGTCAATTTGATGCAGTTGAGAATCCAAGCTAAAGTAAGTAAATTAATATACCGTTTTCTATCTCCGTAGTCTTAACAAGCAACGGTCGAGCCTCATTTATTCATCTCGTCATGTTCCCTCTAAGCTGAGTTAGTGTGAGATAGCTCTCAGATTTTTAGCCTCCGGCTCACACATTTTTTGTCTTAGTTCAGGAAGGGACGGCTCCAGAGCAAACTGATTTATGCAGCAGCCAAGTCACTCGCTCACAACCTTAATGCCGGTAGCTCACAAAGGAGAACCTTTTGCTCAAAGGACTCCACAGCTTAGAGGGAACATTGCTCGTCACTGAAGAAAAGACATTGGATTTATACCCTGCCCTTCGCTCGGAGTCTCAGAGCAGCTTACAAACTCCTTTCCCTCCCCCCCCCCACAACAGACACCCTGTGAGGTTGGTGGGGCGGAGAGAGCTCTGACAGAAACTGCTCTTTTTCAAGAACAGCTCTGACAGAACTGTGGCTTGCCCAAGGTCATCCAGCAGCTGCGAGTGGAGGAGTGGGGAATCAAACCCGGTTCTCCCAGATTAGAGTCCGCGCACTTAACCACGATGCCAAACTGGCTTAAGAAGTGGGAGGAAAAAAACCCAGCTTACTGCATCTGATTCATTCATCTTGATTGTCATCTTGTTAACCGCATCGGCAGCCTTGTTCACCATCCTCAATATTCCCGCTCCACTCAGAGCCTGAGTGTTCACTGCTCTCGGAAGCTGGAACCAAACGACAAGGAAGGGCTAAGAAACTCATGTTAAGGCTAGAAGTTTAATTGGGTAGCAAAGGGACAGCTAAGAACGCAGTGCCCCAATAGATTGCAACAATTTCTTGAATTGACTTCTTTTTACATTCTCAGGGGAAACTTTAGACACAGATACTTGCTTTTCTTCTGCACCTTTACATTTAGGTTTAACTTAGGTGCAACTGAAAGACGATCTGTCAAAGTTGTTACAACACCACCTGCATAGCGAAGGAAACAATAGCACTGGCTTAAAGAATTAAGTTCTGCTACGCTGTGCAGGTTGCAGGGGCAGCGACAAGGAAAAATGCTGGATAAAATGTGCCGAGAACACACGTAGGGGGAGTTGGGAAGATGGAGGACACTTATTATTAATAATAATGTTATTAATATTAATTATTAATTGAGCAATTAATGATAAATTACTAATAATGATAAATAATAATTACTAAATATTATATATAATAATTAATTATATCAATTAATATTATTTAATATATTAATAATATTAATTAACATCATTAATTAATAATAATACTATTATTAATAATGATTCCATTTGTACCCCGCCCTCCCTGCGAGCAGGCTCAGGGCAGCTTACATTGGCTGGTACAAGGAAACCAATAAAATCCACATAAAATCATTTAAACAATTCAATGACAAATAAGATCATAAAATCATAAAAGTGCTGGCAACATTTCATTCATTACTTAAGATGGCGTACCAGAGCGTGCATACAGGCAAACAGTTTCACAGCGCAGTGATCTCCCTAAGTCACGTGGCGGGACAGGCCAGATGTCAAAATGAAGGGCCTTCCTTTGATCTCCGCGTTTTCAGGATACTGTATTGAGATATTAACTATCTCCATCTTGCCCAAGCTCATTTCCAGTCGTTCTGGGGAGCCTACGACCATCATTTCTGAGACCTGAGAGTTTTAAGAACTTGTTGCCATGGGACTGAGGTAGCTGTTGGACCAGAGAAGCGGAGAAGCTACGGGCCGGAAGCCATTAATTGGACACCCTTCGCTTGTAAGCTTATTCAGTTCCCCTTGTGTTTTGTGTTCCTCCCTGGGATTTTTGCTGAAAACTTTGAACTTTCTAAGAGTCAAGGGCACAAGCACAAATCCTAACATGCATCCCTGTGTTAATGGAAGATGTTTCACAAGCACCGAATGCAGGGTCTGAGCTTTCGTGAGTCACTACTCGCTTCTTCGAACACCTTTGCTCTTTTTCTACTGCTACGGTGCTCTGAAAGCGGAGATGAGTCACAGCAGTATTTTCAAAACCAATTACAGTTGCAGATGAAGGAAGAATTATGCAGGAGAGTGTTTCAATGTATAGTTAAGTAACCTCCAGCAGAGCCGACGGCAGGACTCAAAAATCCCCTGAAACCAGCTCTGTAAAGAGAGCACCGATACAAAGATTAGCCGTTGTAGATTTTCCGGGTTGTGTGGCCGTGGTCTTGGCATTGTAGGACCTGATGTTTCACCAGCAGCTATGACTGGCATCCTCAGAGGTATAACCTTGACACAGAGAGTACGCCATCTTTCTATATTATACTTCCGAGGATCAGCAACAATGAAATAACTGGGGAGATGTTATAATGCAATGGATACTATATTAGAAAATACTACATACAATACATACAAATTATTCACCAAGTGTAATACAATATAAAGGAGCTGCGGTGGCTCAAGTGGTTAAGACGCTGAACTGCAGGCTGTGGAAGGTCAGTAGTTCAGCAGTTCGAGACCTGGGTGCCGCATGATGGAGTGAGCTCCCATCTCTAGTTCCAGCTCCTGCCAACCCAGCAGTTCGAAAGCAAGACATTGCAAGTAGATAAACAGGTACCACTTCGGTGGGAAGGTAACAGCGTTCCGTGCGCCTTGGTGTTTAGTCATGACGGCCACATGACCACGGAAACGTCTTCGGACAGCGCTGGCTCTTCGGCTTTGAAACGGAGATGAGCACCGCAACCCTAGAGTCAGATTCGACTGTCTTTCGAGCAAGGGAACCTTTACCTTTACTTTAATACAGTATAAAGTGCTAAATTCCAGGAAAATCACATTTACTTAAGTAATTTATACATAAGAGAATCAAATATTAACGAAGCTTCCGGCTTTTGTCTTCGTTTCGATCCTTGACTTCCTCAGAAGCAAATTCTCTTGTATATCATTTTGCATTTAGTGAGTGTTGTCTCTTATTGTTCTCATACAATTTTCTCTTTTTGCTTTCCAAAGCTTATGTTCCAAATAGGAAACTACAAATCTCCTAATAGACTCCCGTCAAATCTACTGCTTGCTGATCAAATTTCAACTGGGAGGTCTCTCTTTATAATACTTCTGAGGATGCCCGTCACGGCTACTGGCAAAACGTCAGGTCCTACAATGCCAAGAGCATGGCCACACAGCCCGGAAAACCTACAGCAACTAATGAACTCTGGCCATAAAAGCCTTCGACAACATAATACAAAGACTCATGCCTACCACCCCCGTACTATAGAACTGCCACCACCCCCCAACCCCACCCCACGATCCACACACTGATGAAAAGGGTAATTCCCCATGACGTTTTTCCTTCCCTTTGTGGAAGTGCTGGTGGGCAATGGAAAGAGACACAAACAAGCTGTGGACAAGGCAAAAGAATTAATAGACTCCCAGCTTTGGAAGGGAAAGATCAAGTTTTTTAAACAGGAAAAAAGAAGTTTCCACTGAAAACGTGGTCTCGCTATGACACTGTCACATGATTAATGTAGTTTTTGCCAAGGCAATGCCATGTGAACTAACATGCAGGGAGAACAAATTTAGAGTCCAGTGGCACCTTTGAGCCCAACAAAGTTTTATTCAAGGTATGACTTTTCGTGTGCGTGCACACTTTTTCAAATACAATGGAATGGTAGGTCAGGTTCAAACTTATAGACGGGCTGACCAGCAAATTAACATGTGACATGATGAAGATGCTTTAAGAGATGCAAAAACAGAATGAAATTAACAAGCTAAGGTTATAAGTAGTGGTACAGCTGGTTTTAGGAATTTCCGCTCCGCACTTTAATTGTTTCCACACTTCGAAAATGGTTTTTGAATGTTCTCGGATGTTTTATGCATGTTTTTAATTGTATTTATATACATGTTATGTATGCTGCCCTGAGCCCGCTTGGGCGGGAAGGGCAGGGTAGAAACTGAATAAATCTGAGACTCCCCATCAATGTTCCCTCTAAGCTGTGGAGTCTTGTGAGCAAAAATTCTACTTTGTGAGCTGTTGGCATTAAAGTTGTGAGCGAGCGACTTGGCTACGGCATAAAATGGTTTGCTCTGGAGCCCTCCCTTCCTGAGCGAAGATGAAAATGTGTGAGCTGGAGACTAAAAAACTATGAGCTAGCTCACACTAACTCAGCTTAGAGGGAACACTGCTCTCCATTTATTTCGACATATTTATTGCTTTACAACTGTTGACCTTATAACCTTAACCTGTTATTGTCTTCATCACATTACATGTTAATTTGCTGTTCAGCCCCTCTATGTCTGAACCTTACCACTTGTTCCGTGGTATTTGAAAAAGTGTCCCTTGCACACGAAAGCTCATACCTTGAATAAACCTTTGATGGTCTTAAAGGTGCCACTGGACTCCACATTTGTTCTACTGCTTCAGACCAATACGGCTGACTACCTGGATCTACTAACATGCAGGCAGTTACTGAAGCAGGTACTATACACCCTTCACAGAACTGGGTGGATTAAAAAAAACAACACATGAGTTGACCAGGCTCGTAGCTACAGTGGGGCATTTCGGGCCCCGGACCCCTGACTTCCTGCCAGGGCCCCACAAATTTGATCTAGCGCCCCCCCCGCTGCCACTCTCCCTTCCTCAAGCATACTTTGCTTCCCTGATTGATGTCAGTGCCCCCCCAATTTATTTAAAGGCCCCCTGAATTACAAAATCCTGGCTACGGGCCTGGAGTTGACCCTTGCACTTGAAAGGAGGGTTGCCAAGTCCTACCGTAGCTGCAGTGGGGGGAGTCCTCGCCCTCTCCGGGAGTTCCTCGGCACACACACCACGGTGACATCACCCGGAAGTGACGTCATCGTGTCGGACACGTTGGGGGTGGGACCACTATCATTTGAGGGAAAACCATAGAGTTTTCCCTCGAATGATAGAGCGCCCCCCCCCACAACATGCCCGATGTGATGACGTCATCATGCTGGACACGTCTCCGTGATCCCGGCAATTTGGGGGCTGGGGTTCCCCCCGGTGGCCCGATTCAAGCCGGTGGGTAACGGACCCATCGAGCGGGGATTCCCCTGCCCCACTGGGGGACCTGGCAACCCTACTTGAAAGGTGCCCGACTGACAGCGCTGACCACCAAGGCCTTCTATTCATGACAAATTACTGCACGGTCGACAATCAAATGCAAGCTATGTTGTAGTCTGTTGTGTTACAATAATACAGTCTCAGAAAATGATGCCCACCTCCAGAACGACTGGGTTTTGAGACAGGCGTGCTATTTGTAGAAGAGCATTTCCACAAGGAAACGTACCTACTTGCATTAGATCAGATGCCAGACGAATTATTTCAATTTTGGGGAAAGTCTACCAAGGGCGTAAAATTCAAGTTTCAAGTATAAGAGAACTAGATTTTCTCGCATGAGTTGGACACTGTTTCTTTACCCGACAAGTACCAGCATAGATTAAAAGGCAAACAAGAGAACTAATATACCTCAGAACTTTCCAAGAACTGCCTTAGATCAGGATCCTGTAACAAGGTTGGGTGCTTTACTGTTCGTTGTAGATACCTACGGTTTAAAAAAAGTTAGACAACGTTGAGTGTTCCTGACAGTACTGTAAAAACATCTGCTATCCGCAAAATGAGTACGGGGCTACGGAACTTTGCTAGCTGGACAAGAGTTTCAAAATCTCATTATGTGATTAGATTTAGAGGATATTTATCTTAATGCCCCTTTCAGTCTTTTCCCTTATGCTACTACCAAATGCATGTTTGGTTAGCCATACCAGAACAGAGACAAATGCCAAAAAAAGTTACCAAACTCACCAGCAAGCAACAGGTTTTATTTAGAACTACATTTGACTAATGTGGTTTATTGTTATTTTCAGCTGTCTTCTATGCATTTCTGTAATTGCTATTTTACATTGTGAGCAATGCTCCCTCTAAGCTGTGGAGTCTTGTGAGCAAAAATTCTACTTTGTGAACTACCGGCATTGAAGTTGTGAGCGTGTGATTTGGCCGCTGCAGAAATTAGTTTGCTCTGGAGCCCTCCTTCCTGAGCTAAGACAAAAATGTGTGAGCTGGAGGCTTAAAAACGGTGAGGTAGCTCAAACTAACTCAGCCACCTTTTTGAGTTCTGCAAGGTAAAATGGCAGCCAATGAGGTTTTAAATAAATATGCCCTGCTCCTTCCTGCCTTTTTCAGACAGCAAGAAGTAGTGAACAACGGGAGACAAGCCCGCCATACAATACGGAACATGCAACGGAATGACTGTACTTTATATTCCCACTGCTGTTATAAATACGTGCCTTTGGAAAACCAAACCACAAAGAGAAACGCAAAGGTCGCTGTGACACGGAAAACAGCCAAGCCGAGTTCAAAAGAAGAGGCAAGGTCGTGGTGTTCTTAAGATCGAGTTTCACAAGGTCCTCACAGCGATGAACATTTAAGACCGGGGCACAAACTGCCCTATGAGTTCTCTTATGTGCATGTGGAAGGCGGCTGCTCAAAACGTTCAGGGGAAATGCGGCCCATGTGCATTTTAAGCCACAGAACGTCCACGGAAGCGAGAGGCCACAGGCAGCCCCTGGTCTTCAGGTTGCCGCGGAAGGGGGCCGTTATACTGGCAGAGGAAGTAATCTGGCTTCCTGAAACAGAAGCGTGGCTCATTTCGAGGGCTAGCTTTGAAGGGAACGGCTGGAAGGGTGGCTGGGCTTTCACTGGTGATGGACAGTGCCATTTAGTGACAGCTGAATTCTGGTGACCCCCCATAGGGTTCTCAAGGCAAGAGAACTGGCTGGCCACTGTGTGAGACGGGATGCTGGACTAGATGGACCACTGGTCTGACCCAGCAGGGCTCTTCTTATGTTCTTATCAGGGGAAGGTTTCGGACTCTATGCCCTGTCGTTGGCTTTCCAGAGGAACTGGCTGGCCACTGTGTGAGACAGGATGCTGGACTAGATAGACCACGGGTCTGATCCAGCAGTGCTCTTCTTACGTTCTAATGAAGGCCTCGGCCTCTCTGCCCTGTTGTTGGCCCTCCAGAGGAACTGGTTGGCCACTGTGTGAGACAGGATGCTGGACTCGATGGACTCCTGGTCTGATCCAGCAGGGCTCTTCTTATGTTCTAATGAAGACCTTGGCCTCTATGCCCTGTTGTTGGCCACACAGAGGACCTGGTTGGCCACTGTGTGTGACAGGATGCTGGACTAGATGGAGCACTGGTATAATCCATCAGGGCTCCTCTTATGTTCTCATGAAGGCCTCGGACTCTGTGCCCTGTTGTTGGCTGTCCAGAGGATCTGGTTGGCCATTGTGTGAGACAGGATGCTGGACTAGATGGACCCTTGGTCTGATCCAGCAAGTGCCTTTTTGTGTTCTTGGTTTGAGGATCCAGTTCTTCCTTCCCCACAACGTCTTCTTGGCATGCTGTTCTAGGGCTACAACTGGAAAGCCTAATGTACCAGCCCTGGGGAAGTTAAGCACAGCTGTTTGTTTACAGTCTGGCTGGGAGCCCTCTAGAGAAAGCCCTGCAAGGTGCCTACTCCCGCACTGACGTAAGGACTGGACTAGATGACCACCAACGTTCCTTCTAACTCTCCGTTTCCAACCCCGCATTGACCAAAGAATTGCTTTCTTAGGAGTTTGGTCAGTAACAGATGAAGTGGAATCAAACTCAGTTTTAGAAGAAGAAGAAGAGATTGGATTTATACCCCGCCCTTCACTCCCCAAAAGAGTCTCAGAGCGGCTTACAAACTCCTTTCCCTTCCCCTCCCCACAACAGACACCCTGTGAGGTAGGCGGGGCTAAGAGAGCTCTTGACAGAAACTGCTCTTTTTCAAGGACAGCTCTTATCAGAACTATGGCTTGCCCAAGGTCATCCAGCCAGGTGCAAGTGGAGGAGTGGGGGAATCAAACCCGGTTCTTCCAGATTAGAGCCCACGCACTTAACTACTACACCAAACTGGCTCTTTTACAGAAAAGCAAGCAGGGTTACTGCTGAGTATGTGAGAGGTATGTTTATAGAAGGAGGAAGAGGAGAAGGAGAAGATTAGATTTATACCCTGCCCTTCACTCGAGTCTCAGAGCAGCTTACAAACTTCTTTCCCTTCCCTTCCCCACAACAGACACCCTGTGAGGTAGGTGGGGCTGAGAGAGATCATTCGAGAACTGCTCCAGAGAGAACAGCTCCGAAAGAACTTGTAACTGAACCAAGGTCACACCAGCAGCTGCATGTGGAGGAGTGAGGAATCAAACCGGGTTCTCCCAGATTAGAGTCCGTGCACTTAGCCACGACACCAAACCGACGTTTCAGAGGTGGTCCTGCCATTGCCTCCCTCTGCGTAGCGACCCTGGACTTCCTTGGTGGTCTCCCATCCAAATACTAACCACGGCTGACTCTTCTTCGCTTTCGAGGCCTTAAGAGAAATGGCCCTCTCTTGCCTGGAAAGCCCTAAAGGGTTGCTGTAAGTCAGCTGTGAGGACATGTGAATCTCTAGCACAAAAACTGTCCCTCGAAGTTAGGAAGTAACACTGGAAACAAGCTCCCCTGGGAAGGCACCCAGACAAGAGAACAGCCCTAGAACACTAAATCTTCCAAGGCTAAAGCCAGACAAACCTTCTATTTTCTAATACATTAAAAAGACTGCTTTTTATGTTGCCATTGTAATTCACACTAAGGACTAGCTGTTGGATCTCCTGAGGGCACCTGGGTTTGGGGTTACACAGAGTGTGGGACTGGATGGGCCACTGGCCTGATCCAACATGGCTCCTCTTATGTTCTAATAGCACAGCAAACCTCCTAGGTTTCTGTGAAGAGATCTGTACTGATCCCTTTCTCATTCGGAGAAGCATCACTGTGAACCGAGATTAACAGGAAAAGCAGCCTGCTTACCTGAAGTCATGCTAGGTTCTGTCACAAGAGCGTGCAGAAGCTTCACTATCAGTATGTGCCTACTTGCCCTGCGCCTCAAGCTCTGTCCGAATTCCACCCTCCTGGGTAAGAGCTATCAATTTAGTTTTGCAAAGCTGTGGACTGTAGATCAGCTTGAGCGGTTTTTAGTTGCATTCTTTTGTTAGGCCATTCGGCTTTTCAGTACTTAAACAGAACGTAAGAGAAGCCATGTTGGATCAGGCCACTGGCCCCTCCAGTCCAACATTCTGTGTCACACGGTGGCCAAAACCCAGGTGCCATCAGGAGGTCTACCAGCAGGGCCATAAAAATGTAAGAGAAGCCATACTGGATCAGGCCAATGGCCCCTCCAGTCCAACACTCTGTGTCACGCGGTGGCCAAAACCCAGGTGTCATCAGGAGGCCCACCAGCAGGGCCATAAGAAAGTAAGAGAAGCCATGTTGGATTTGGCCAATGGCCCATCTAGCCCAACACTCTGTGTCACACGGTAGCCAAAACCCAGGGGCCATCAGGAGGTCCACCAGCAGGGCCATAAGAACATAAGAAAAGCCATTTTGGATCAGGCCAGTGGACCATCCAGTCCAACATTCTGTGTCACACAGTGGCCAAAACCCAGGTGCCATCAGGAGATCTACCAAGTGGGTCCAGTACGCCAGAAGCCCTCCCACTGTTGAAGTTCAAATTGCACAGGGCACTATAAGCAGTATACCATATAGTCATTTCTGAATTTACAAGGAGGATACATTACCTTTCTAGAGCTGCTCTTCTTTTTTCTACAAATTCTGTAGATGATGAATCTTCTTTGCCTACTTTGACCTTGGTCATGCCTTTGAAGAGAGTTACATCACACCAATTTTTTTTACATATTGATAAGAACTTAAGATCTGCCACAATCGGTAAGCGTAAATTCAAAAGAGAGTTACATCACACCAATTTTTTTTTACATATTGATAAGATCTGCCACAAAGGGTAAGCGAAAATTCAAAAATCTTCCCCCAAAAGCAAGCAGTCTTTTTGACCTGCTTTGAAAACAGCATTTCAACAGGGACGGGTCTGTCTGATACAGGATTTGCAGGGGATGGAGGCAGTCACAAAACGGCCCCCACGGCTTAACTTCAGACACAGGTTGAAGAGCCTTGTGCTGTGGGGGCAGCTGTCGCCAAAGCAATGTTTTTTTTTTTTTTTAAATCTGCACAGCCAATCAAATTTCCAGTGGCCAATCAGACGTTCTGCTGGGTAAAGGCCCAACTGGCCCCGCCCACTTTCTAAAAACGCTTACCAGGCACTGGGAGAGGTGTCGGTGAGCGCTAGGGATGCCCACGGACACTGCGTTGGGAATCCCTTGAATTTGCTTTGCTGGCAAGGGCTACCTCATAGAATCACAGAACCATCGAGTTGGAAAGGACTTCCACGGTCATCTAGTCCAAACCTTGCACAACGCAGGAGATTCACAAATATCTGCCCCCCATGCACCCCCAGTAAACTGTGTTCCATGCCCAGAAGATGACAAAAAACCTCCAGGATCCCCAGCCAAACTGGCCTGGAGAAAAATTGCTTCCTGACCCCAAAGTGGCGATCGAAATTTCCGTGGGCATGTAAGAAAGGGGCCACGAGAACTAAGCACTGAGGCAACCCTTCCTGCCCTCCCTTCTCGTGATCTGCCTAAGTTCACAGAATCAGCATTGCTGACAGATGGCCATCTAGCCTCTGTTTGAAAACCTCCAAAGAAGGAGAGCCCACCACCTCCCGAGGAAGCCTGTTGCACTAAGGAGCCGCTCTGTCAGGAAGTTCTTCCTAATGTTGAGCCGAAAACTCTTCTGATTTAATTTCAACCCGTTGGTTCTGGTCCCACCTTCTGGGGCAACAGATCTTCAAGTTAACCAGGATTCTATAATTCTATATTCTTATGCTCAGAATTCAGACTCAATTTTCCTTTATTTAAGGGCTTTTTCCTCCCTAAGAATTTAGACAGTGAATGGTTTAATATCTAGACAATCCTAAAATAAACACTAAAAATGAAGCTACCCCAAAGCCACTTTTACTTTAGAGGAAATGCCTACTGTGTGCACCGAGATTTAATGGGAAGGGCTATTGCTAACACAATGGGCTCACAAACTCATCAACGAAAAATTGGGGAGAAAAGCGCACGTATGCACCAAAATGACAGATGACAAAATAGAGAACATATTGTTTGTCAAGTTAATTGCACCCTCCTTCTAAGAGAACATGTTCCTGAATTCAGTATTCTTCCTCCCTAGCTTAATTTTAGAGATCAACAAGTTACTAGAGAAATGCAAAACAAAAGCACCAAATGAACATGGTGGCATTAGGACAACAACACAAGCTGTTCCCCAAGAGGTGCTTACCTACAATACTTTTCTCCGGAGCCGGGGGCACAATGTACCCAACGTGTAGATATTTTGAGGCTAACTTGCTATGCAAGCCGAGAAAGTCACTGAACCTTCGTTTTACGGAGAATTCGTTTTTGTGAAACATGGACAGACTGGTCTAAAAAGGAAAAACAGCCGTTTCAAAACATTCATCACTTATGTGGTATGGAAGAGCCCAAATTCTGTTGTCAAAATAGGTTACCTTTGTTGTTACTCGGTAGGCCATGTAAGCATTCATGCCATCACCTAATGGAACAGACGGAAGTATCACAGATCAGCCCTTTGGTATTTCTTTGGACACCTAACTACTCAAACTGTGAGTAACTTACCCCCAATACTTTAACTGTTTTTATCTTTTTTACTTAATCTCCGGAATGTTCTATCGTTTCGATACTATTCTTCTTCGGAATGTGAATGAAAGCCTTATGAAATCATATGCAATAACAATATTATGTGAAGAATCTCTGGTACATGTACATACAAAAATTCAATAAAAAGATTTTTTCAAACCTTACATACAGCGACTCTTGGTCTGTTATTTCAACAGGTACGTATCAACAATCTCATTAATTTTCACCGATGTATCTATGAAATCTTTTTATTGAATTTTTGTATGTACATGTACCAGAGATTCTTCACATAATATTGTTCTTGCATATGATTTCATAAGGCTTTCATCCACATTCGGAAGAAGAATAGTATCGAAACGATAGAACATTCCGGAGATCATCGTCAATTACATCATTTTCAACTGCCTTTGTGCATTTATATATGTAGAGTTTTTGTACACATTTTTGTATAACTTTTGTGATCGTTATTTAAATACTCTCTAGCGCAGTTATCTCACAGTTTCTTCTTTTTTCGGTCAGAACGTAAGAAGAGCCATGCTGGATTAGACCAGTGGTCTATCTCATCCAGCATCCCGTCTCATAAAGTGGCCAACCAGTTTCTCTGGACAGCCATCAACAGGGCATAGAGGCAGAGGCCTTCCCCGATAAGAACGTGAGAAGAGCCCTGCTGGATCAGACCAGTGGTCCATCATGTCCAACATCCTGTCTCACACAGTGGCTAACCAGGTCCTCTGGACAGCCAACGACAGGGTACGGAAGCTGAGGTCTTCCCCTGTTGTTGCCTCCTGGCTCTGGGATTCAGAGGATTACTACCTCTGAATGTGCAAATTCCCCTCAGCCACTATGGCTAGGAGCCACTGATAGATTCATGGAGGACAAGTCTATCTAATCTCCTTTGAAAGCTGTTTATTGCTCTGGCCAACACTCTGGTAGAGAATCCCACATTTTAATCACTCTCTGCGTAAAGGCATATTTCCTTTTGTCCATCCTGAACCTGCTGCCCATCAGCTTCACTGGATGCCCTTGAGTTCCAGTCTTCTGGGAGAGGGAGGAAAAAGATCTTTGTCAATGCCCTCCTCCACGTGCCCTTTTTAAGATAAGATTTAAATTTGTATCTTTTATTTTGTTAGCCGCTTTGGTGGCCCTGTGAGGGCAGAAAGGCAAGGTAATACTCTTGTTTAAAAAATTAACTTGCTACTTGCTTCATTTTTATAACACCCCAGAAAATTAAAGTTACGCAAGAACCGTTTCTACACCCTGCCGCTTCCAGACTCACCAACTTTCTCGGGATCGGACACGTTAATTTCAATATCGAACATGTCCCCGTTGGCCTCCTCTTCAATCTGGGAAGACAAAATACAGCACGATCGAGTTCCCTTTGCACGGATGGATATTAAAGGGACACCTAGTCACAAATTCCGAAAGCATGCACAACATTTTCCTGCTTAGCAAGTAGCTCAATCATGCACTGAGCTAGAAGCCTAAAGAGGTGATAATGGTCATGGAACTTCCTCAAAAGTATCCCTCAGGTATCGTTAGAAAGGAAAGAGAAGCTTATTTTACACTGGGCGCTTTCACACATGCTAAATAATTCACTTTCAATGCACTTCGCAATTGCATTTTACTGAGCAAAGTGGCAAAATCCACTTGCAAATGGTCGTTGAGGTGAACTGAAACGTTCAGTTTCGGGGGGCGTTTTCAAATATCCTCAATAATGCCATTTCAACCCACTTCAGCGACCATTTGCAAGTGGATTTTGCCATTTTGCACAGTAAAATCCAGTTGCAAAGGGGACTGAAAGTGCGTTCTGTCTCTTAACGCACATCCAACAGCTGCTGAAGACACTACGTAGGGAAGATTTGCATACCAGGAAACAAAGTTCTGGGGGGAAAACCACCAGGCCAACTCATTGAAAATCACTTACGCTTTTGGCAGACGGTAGGAAAAAGCAGAGGTCAAAATTTTGATATAGTTAACGCACTCCCACACAGACCTAGGTCCCGGGGCTCCCATTATACCCAGAAAGCAAATATCACAGCCCAAAGATTACTTGGCATGGCTCTAATGGGATTTTTCACCTGCTTAAGTAAAGGTAAAGGTTCCCTTGCTCGAAAGCCAGTCGAATCCGACTCTAGGGTTGCGGTGCTCATCTCCGTTTCAAAGCCGAAGAGCCAGCGCTGCCCAAAGATGTTTCCGTGGTCATGTGGCCGGCATGACTAAACACCAAGGCGCACGGAACGCTGTTACCTTCCCACCGAAGTGGTACCTATTTATCTACTTGCAATTTCTTGCTTTCGAACTGCTAGGTTGGCAGGAGCTGGAACTAGAGACGGGAGCTCACTCCGTCTTGTGGCACCCGGGTCTCGAACTGCTGAATTACTGACCTTCCACAGCCTGCAGTTCAGTGTCTTAACCACTTGAGCCACCGCAGCTCCTGCTTAGATTTCCACTAATAAATTGTAGGAATAGTGGGGAAGATGCTTGTCTTGAAGGAAACTAGCAAAACCTTTCTTCACCTTGTTGGACATGAAGCAAAAACTGCGTTATACAACTTTTTTTTTGTTGAAATAGACTTTCGCTCCCACGTATTAATACAAACATGAAACGACATGCGAAATGGGGAGATAAAAACAGAAGGGAGGCCAAAGATGTTACAGGGAAGACAAGTAATAATATCAGGACTGAAGGACTTGTCTTTTGGGAGGAGAAGATACAGCAATTTAACTGCTGTGGAGCTAGACCCAGGTGGGGCAGCCATCTTGGTCTGAAGCAGCAGAACAAAGTTTGAGTCTGGTGGCACCTTTAAGACCAACCAGACTTTATTCAAGGTATGAGCTTTCATGGGCAAGGCACACTTCGTCAGATACACGGGAGTGGAATTTACCAGTCCATACATATAAGACAAGGGTTAAACAGCAAATTAGCATACAACATAATAAAGATGCTTTAACAGATGCAAACAGGAATAACAAGCTAAGTTTATAAGGTCACCGTCATTTGGATTTAATTCCGGGGGGGAAACAGTGAAGCAGATTAATGTGTCAAAATTGGAGATGGATGTGTAAATGTGTCATTCTTAATTGTGGAGTGCCAACACCTTCTGGCAGTCCCTGGCCTTAGGGACGTCCGACTTGCCTCAATTAGGTTCGGGGCCTTTTTGGCCCTGGCCCCTGCCTGGTGGAATGAGCTAGCGTATGAGATCAGGGCCCTGTGGGACCTGTTACAGTTCTGCAGGGCCTGCAAGACGGAGCTCTTCCACCAGGCCTTCAGTTGAGGCAGTGGGCATCCATTTGATGTGGCCTCTCCTCCAGTGACCGCAGCTCCCAGAAGCCGGATGGGACCACAATATTATCTGCTGAGGTACGTTACTGTCTTAGTCTGCGATGAGCTTATCGATTTTAAATGGATGGTTATAATCAGTGTTCCTTCTAAGCTGAGTTAGTGTGAGCCAGGTCACAGTTTTTTAGCCTCTGGTTCACATATTTTTGTCGCCGCTCAGAAAGGACAGCTCCAGAGCAAACTGATTGATGCAGTCGCCAAATCGCTCGCTCACGACTTTAATGCCAGCAGCTCACAAAGTAGAATTTTGCACACAAGACGCCACAGTTTAGAGGGAGCACTGGTTATAATGTGTTTTATTTGTAAATCTATTTTAATTGCGGAGCTGAACTGTAAATTATGAATCGTTTTCACTACAAATCTCCATTATTGTAGACCCATATGTCGGTACTCACCCTGAGCCTACATTGTGGAGAGGGCGAGATATAAGTCTAACAAAACAAATAAATAAATAAAAGTAATTACCTGAGACCTTGTTGTTACCCTCCATCTGTCTAAACAACTGAGAAATGGTGCTGTCACATGTAAGAACATAAGAGAAGCCAATGTTGGATCAGGCCAATGGCCCATCCAGTCCAACACTCTGTGTCACACAGTGGCCACTAATACCAAAGTGTTGGGCTGGATGGGCTATTGGCCTGATCCTACACGGCTTCTCTTATGTTCTTATGGCCCCACTGGTGGACCTCCTGATGGCACCTGGGTTTTGGCCACTGTGTGACAGAGTGCTGGGCTGGATGGGCCATTGGCCTGATCCAACATGGCTTCTCTTACGTTCTTACTGTCTTCAGATTTTCCTAGCACAGTTGTCTTTCAGTGACTCTTGTCTTCTCATAATGAGGAATTTCACATTACCCTTTTTAACCCGTTTTGAAGCTGTTTTTGATCCGTCATGGAGTAAACCGGTATAGGGCTGCCATTTCACACATGGCTTTCCCTTTCTGGTAAAGAGCTGGATCTGAAGCGGTTTGCCATTTCAGACTGCACCGCTTTTCCCCCAACGTTTTTCTCCCGTGCGGGCGATCTCCGGCTTTTTTTTTTTTTTTGAACGTTTGCTTTAGAGTGCTATAGCACTATAACAAAACACTCCATGCATTCCAATGGCGTTGATATGCTGCTGTTCCATTATAGCATTATAGCGCTATAACGCTATCAAGCAAACATTTTTTTAAAAAAGCCGGAGATCACCCGCGTGGGCAAAAAACGGCGGGAAAAAGCACATCGGAACCGGGAGAGGAAACTGAAGACTACTTGGAAGCGGTTGACAGGTAAAACGCTTCAGCCCCATTTCCTAAACGGGACAGAAGCGTTTGTATGTGAAATTACAAATATATTCCGGTAAGGAACCTGTTTTAAAACGGTTCTGTCTGAAATGACAGACCAGAAACCGTTTGGGAACCGTTCCTCTTCTGGATTATATCGTCTGTCTGAAATTCCTCAATGTCACCAAAGTACAATAGCCTCCGTGTAGTCGTTTTAGCTTCTAGGGAGAGTTCAGGCTAGATTCGATCTACAACCCACTTCGTCTTATAAATTCTTAGCATTCTTAGTTTTGCGTTTTCATCAAGCTCATCACTTATCTCAGTCTCAAAGACACTGTAACATAAAAAGAATATATTGAGAAAATAAATACCTCCTCTCTGGATCTATCGAAATCCACCGGGACTGTTATACTTTTGGACTCCATTCTGGGCGCTACTAGTGTAGTAGGTGTCACGGGAGTAACTGCAGGGGTAGAGTCTGAAGACAGTATTGGTTCCCTTTCGGGGCTATCCAGAGAAACCTCCTCTGTGGCTTCTAAGCAAAAAAAAAAAAATTAACAAGTGCTTGGATGAACTGGTATCGTTTATAATTTATTTATTTATTTAAATTTATAACCCGCCCTCCCCGCGAACGGGCTCAGGGCAGCGTACAGATGGGGCCAATGCCCAATACATAAAACATTAAAACTGCATTTTAAAAACATTCAGTGCAACATAAGTGCTCTCCACAACAACTAACAAGGGAACCGATGTCACCAGGATGGTATCCTTAGTGGCCACAGCTCCACGCAGTACCACCATTTTTGCACTCACGGCGAGTTGGTAATACGGGCTAGGACAGATGGTAACAGACGTGGCGGCTCCTACTCATAAGCCTGGTGGAAGAGCTCCGTCTTGCAGGCCCTGCGGAACTGTGCAAGGTCCCGCAGGGCCCGGATCTCCTCTGGGAGCTCATTCCACCAGGTAGGAGCCGCCACCGAAAAAGCCCTAGCCCTAGTCACCGCTAGTCTGGCCTCTTTGGGTAACATTTGGATACAAACTTGTGGCTAATGAGACACAAAATCCTTGACTTTTTTATCCCAACACCTATTCCCAATGTACCGCTATGTAGAAATGTAAAATCCAGAAGGTCTAAAGTGACAGAGATTTCCTTAAGTAGTTACGGGTCTTTTCGCTCATCTCAAAATGACAAAGCACCAGCCATGTTCCGTCACCAGAACTCTGTGGATTTCTAGACCATGCCCAGTGTGGTGTTGGGGTTAAGAGTGTCAGACTAGTATCTTGGAGACCTGGGCTTGAATCCCCACTCGTGCCATGGAAGCTCACTGGGTGACCTTATAAGGTTAAATGTAAAAAATATATCTATCCTTTGCCTTGGAAGCACAGAAGCTTTTTCGCAGTATCCCCAATTCTCCACATATCCAGGTTAGGGGGGGAAATGCTGTTCGAACAGATATCAAAGATGATCTGACTCCAACGGTAACAAGAAATCTTACTTACAAAACCAGAAGCACATCTTACATGACATACCCATGTAGGTACATTTAGGAGGAAGAGGAGGAGAAGAGATTGGATTTATACCCCGCCCTTCACTACCCAAAGGTGTCTCAGAGTGGCTTACAAACTCCTTTCCTTTCCCTTCCCCTCCCCACAACAGACACCCTGTGAAGTAGGTGGGGCTGAGAGAGCTCTGACAGAAACTGCTCTTTTTCAAGAACAGCTCTTGACAGAACTACGGCTTGCCCAAGGTCATCCAGCCAGGTGCAAGTGGAGGAGTGGGGAATCAAACCCGTTTCTCCCAGATTAGAGTCCGCGCACTTAACCACTACATCAAACTGGCTTATTGTGAACAGATTAACTTCATAAAGGTTAGTTTGCTACAGCTCCAAGCCCAGTAAGAGAGAGAAGACGAAGAAGACAGGTCCTATATAAGATGAAACACAGAAGGCCAGCGAGGGCCAAAGAGGCTCCACATCTAACCCAGGAGTGTCGAACTCATTTGTTATGAGGGCCAGATCTAACACAAATGAGACCTTGTTGGGCCGGGCCAGGTGTTGTAAACTTTATAAAGGACACAAACACAGAGGGATTTTTTTTTAACGTAAAATAGAAACATGCTTAAAACATTAGCACTCTTGTGATATTTTGTTTACTTAACGGTGTCTGATAACTGACACCTCTTGCTCTGGATTATTGCAGCAAAATGTCTGTGCTGTTGCAATCCTGAGTATCTGTAAGCTGCAAACCTACGATGATGCAGCAGCACTGGAAGAAGCAGCAGAGGACAGCCAGTTCCACTGCTGGCCTGATAAGACACCCCTCGAGGGCCTGATCCGGCCCCCGGGCCGCATGTTTGACATTCCTGATCTAACTGATGAGAAGGTGGAGCCAACTGCCAAGTGTCCGCGAGTGAGAGAATCCTCTTAACCCTTGCCCTCCCGGATCTTCCTGCATGCAGAGTTACAAAATCCAACAGACCTTGAGCCGGTCCCACTCTATCAGCCTAACCTACCTCGCAGAGTTGCCGTGAGGATAAAATGGAGGAGAGGGGAATGATGTCGGCCACTTCGGTCACCGTTGGAGAGAAAGGCGTGGTACAAATGAATTAAATAAACAGAATCTCACATTTTCCTGTTCTCCAAAGAGTTGTTTCATTTGGCACTAAAGAGCAGTGCCTTTTATTTCAACCAGGTTTTGTATCCCACCTTTGCCCCATGCTCGAGGGAACTCACACAACACAAGGACAATCCACAAAAGCAATAAGTGCAACATTAGAACTAACACAACCGTCTCCAGTACTCCATAAAGAAACAACAGCTCAGTTCAAAGCAAGGACTGTAAAACATTCTACTGTTCCTCTATGAGAATAGTTGGATTTATACCCCACCCTTCACTCAAGAGTCTCAAAGTGCCTTACAATCTCCTTTCCCTTCCTCTCCTACAACAGACACCCTGTGAGGAGGTGGGGCAGAGAGAGCTCTGAGAGAACTGCTCGTGAGAGAACAGCTCTGAGAGAACTTGTGACTGGCCCAAGGTCACCCAGCTGCTGCATGTGGAGGAGGAGTGGGGAATCAAACCTGGTTCTGCAGATTAGAGTCCACCACTCTCAACCACTACACCAAAGCGATGCTTTGTAACCTTCCTAAATCTATGTGATTATTTACAGGAAGCAAGTATCATTTTTTTAAAAAATTCTCTTTCTTGTAGAGGTGTGCATTTCGGAATCCTAACCGAAAAAAATCCCCAAAAAACCTTTTTTTGGTCTTTTTTGGGTTTTTTTTTGGGGGGGGGGGTTCTGCTTGGGGCCTAGGTCTTTCTTTGTAGGTGTGCCTTTGGTTCTTGTTAAAGTTTTTAAGGTCTGTGGGGGGTTTTTGGCTTGGTCTTTCTTGGGTTTTTTTTTGGGGGGGGGTTCTGCTTGTTTTAAGGTCTGTCTGTGTCTTTCTTGACCAGGCCTCCTGGTTTTTTTGGGGGGGTTAGGATTCTGCTTGGGGGGGGGACTTACAATCTTCCCTTTCCCTCTCCCCACAAAAGACACCCTGTGAAGCAGGTGGGGCTGAGAGAGCTCTTTCGAGAACTGACCTTGAGAGAACAGCTATGAAAGAACTTGTGACTGACCCAAGGTCACACCAGCAAGCTGCATGTTGAAGAGTGGGGAATCAAGCCTGGGTTCCCCAGATTAGAGTACACACTTCTATCCACTATGCCATACTGGCTCTCAAGGTAAGTCAGTCCTGGAATCTGCCTTGACTGAGCAGCTGAGGATCAAGCCAACTGAGCAGTAGGTCCAGCCAGGGCAGCTGCTTACATACGTGGCCTTGACCAGCCCCTGTCTTCAACTAAACTGGCTGAAAGGCAGAAGTGACTCAAGATAGGCAGTTGCAAAGCCTGATGGGGCTGTGTGTGCTCCGGCTAGCAAACTGCCTGAGTTTCGTGTAGTGGTTAAGTGTGCAGACTCTAATCTGGGAGAACCGGGTTTTATTCCCCACTCTTCCACTTGCACCTGGCTGGATGACCTTGGGCTAGCCATAGTTCTGATAAGAGCTGTTCTTGAAAAAAGAGCAGTTTCTGTCAAGAGCTCTCTCAGCCCCGCCTACCCCACAGGGTGTCTGTTGTGGGGAGGGGAAGGGGGAGGAGTTTGTAAGCCGCTCTGAGAATCCTTTGGGTAGTGAAGGGCGGGGTATAAATCCAATCTCTTCTCTTCCTCTTGAAAACAATACAGGGGCTCTAGCAACAGTTTTTCACTCCGTCAATGCAGCATATACACAGAAGGATAATGGAATCCAACCTTCCGGAGGAGGAGATTGGATTTCTACCCCGCCCTTCACTACCCGAAGGAGTCTCAGAGCGGCTTACAAACTCCTTTTCCCTTCCCCTCCCCACAACAGACATCCTGTGAGGTAGGTGGGGCTCAGAGAGCTCTTTTGAGAACTGCTCATGAGAGAACAGCTCTGAAAGAACTTGTAACTGACCCAAGGTCACACCAGCAGCTGAATGTGGAGGAGTGGGGAAACAAATCTGGTTCTCCCAGATTAGAGTCCGTGCTCCTAAGCATTACACCAAACTGGTGCCAAGGCCTGCTTTCTTCAATGAGGCAAATGTAATTTTAAAGGAGAGACTACATATGAGCGCTCAGGCAAATCGGTCACCTAGAATCTTGGAGCAATGCTCGTGCGTGGGGGAGCCGTTCGTATCGCGTTGAGCTCCATCTGCTTTTACGTATTACGAGCCCTTCTTTTGCTTGAAGGCACTCGGTTCCAGAAAGCCATTTAAATTTTTGCTCCAGTTACTTGTCTGCCTGGGCCAAAGTCCAACCGTTGTCTAGAAACGGCGCATCAGGGAAAGCGGCTAAACGTACTTGAAGGCATCTGGACTTGGGGGTGGGGAACCACAGGAAGATTTCCCCCCAAAAAAGAATTACCAGCAAAAAGGTCTTCCCTGTCGTCATCCAGGATGATTTCTGCCCGCTTGGGACCATTCGAATTTGTGCTTATGTCCTCTGCGAGAAGACTGGCTGGTTCCGGAGACGATGGGCTTGACTGTTGGAAAGGAGCAAACAGATGGAAAAGTGAAGTTATCAGCGCTCGGGCTCACCGCGGGTGTTGCGCACCAGTCATCCGACACAAGCCGAAAACACAAAAACAGCACGCGAAAGCAGCAGTGTCAGCGATCTCCATTTCCTACCAGTTGCACGATAACATCCTAAGGAAATATTAATCATCGGCGCTTGCTCGGGGGGGGGGACGGGGACGCGGATGTCATTGTACATACTTTCACTCCATAATACTCACATGTATCCCTTGTTCTTGCACACTGACTTAAACCCAATTGCCAGTCTGATGTTTCTAAGTAAAGGTAAAGGTTCCCTTGCTCGAAAGCCAGTCGAATCCGACTCTAGGGTTGCGGTGCTCATCTCCGTTTCAAAGCCAAAGAGCCAGCGCTGTCCGAAGACGTTTCCGTGGTCATGTGGCCGGCATGACTAAACACCAAGGCGCACGGAACGCTGTTCCCTTCCCACCAAAGTGGTACCTATTTAACTACTTGCAATTTCTTGCTTTTGAACTCCTAGGTTTCTAGGTACTGAAACATTAATTCAGTTTTGGCTTAGCAATGTACCTAAAGCAGCTGTTGCTCCTTTGGAGAGGCCCTAGACTTCTACAAAGGTTCTGGGTCAGTAGGTGGACGAAATGCAGCTCTCGTTATCAGACTGTTCTGACGCTGCAATTATGCATAATGACTTTGGAATAAGTTCCACTGAGCACAGTGGGCCACTGGGTAGATCTACACAGGACTGGACTATAAACTGTTAAGCAGTTACCACTTGCAGGAATCTTATAAGCTTCCATCCATACAGAGCAGAATTTTCAGGGAAACCTTGCAACAGACCTCGGGCGTCGACAGAACTACTTCATTGCAACACAGTTGCACAGAGGTGGTTACCCTAAAAATGCTAAATTATTTATGTATTATTTATTTATTTCACTTTTACCCCGCCCTCCCCGCCAAGCGGGCTCAGGGCGGCTTCCAAAAACTGATAAGCAGTATACATTTTGCAGTAATAGAATAAAATACATTTAAAAACATTAGATGAATTCGGGGGAAGGTATCGCAGCAAAAACATTTTAGTAAATAGAATCTTTAGGACCCAAGTCACCACGAACTCAGCATGGTGTAGCGGTTAGAATAACTAAGAGAAGAAAAGAATGGATTTATACCCTGCCCTTCACTACCCAACGGAGTCTTAGAGTGGCTAACAAACTCCTTTCCCTTCCCCTCCCCACAACAGACACCCTGTGAGGTAGGTCGGGCTGAGAGAGCTCTTTCGAGAACCACTCTTGAGAGAACAGCTCTGAGAGAACTTGTGACTGACCCAAGGTCATCCAGTAGGTGTGAGTGGAGGAGTGAGGAATCAAACCCGGTTCTCCCAGGTTAGAGTCCATGCACTTAACCACTACACCAAACTGTAGATATATTTTCTTTATATATTCTGTGCATACTGTCATGGCATTTGCTAGTCTTAGTTGTTTTTTACTGTGACCCATCTACTAGTTAGTAGTGGCTAGAATACCAGACTAGGATCTGGGAGACCCAGGTTCAAATTCCCACTCTGCCATGGAAGCTCGCTGGGTGACCCTGGGCCAGTCACAAACACTTGGCCTAGGCTACCTCACAGGCTTCTTGTGAGGATAAAATGGTAGAGGGAGAACAGTGTAAGCTGCTTTGGGGGCCCATTAGAAGGAAAGACAGGGTATGAATGAAGTAAATAAACAGAATATCTAGGCTTATTCTCTCCTCCTCCCCTGCAACACTTTTCGGTGTTGACTTGCCAAGTTTATTGTTTCAGACAACATGAACATAATACCTCAAAAAGGATATTATAGCACTGGGAAAAGTGCAGAAAAGGGCAACTAGGATGATAAAGGGGCTGGAACACTTTCCCTATGAAGAAAGGTTAAAGCGCTTGGAGCTCTTTAGCTTGGAGAAACGACGTCTGAGGGGTGACATGATTGAGGTTTACAAGATGATGCATGTGATAGAGCAGGCGGAGAAAGAAGTCCTTTTCTCCCTTTCTCACAATACAAGAACTCGTGGGCACTCCATGAAATTGCTGAGCAGTCAGGTTAGAACGGATAAAAAGAAGTCCTTCTTTTGCCACAGGAGGTGGTGGCCGCTACAAGCATGGACGGCTTCAAGAGGGAATTAGATAAGCATATGGAGCAGAGGTCCATCAGTGGCTCTTAGCCACTTTCGGTCTGGGGCAAGGGATGCCCTGTCTTCTTGGTGCTTGGGGGGGGGGGGTCAACAGTGGGAGGGCTTCTGGTGTCCTGGCCCCACTGCTGGACCTCCTGGTGGCACCTGGTATTTCTGGCCACTGTGTGACAGAGTGTTGGACTGGTTGGACCATTGGCCTGATCCAAAATTGGCTTCTCTTATGTTCTTAGGGTTTGCTCATGATAAATTCACACCGGGCTGATTTTCACCTGCTTCCTCTGCCCCCCCCCCCTGCGCTCAGAGCAAAGAACGAAGACTACCTTTACAAAAAAACCAAACGTTTATTTTTGTAAGTTTTCTATATATTACATCATATCTTTCGTCTCCTTGCTTTACATAATTGTTAAATTCCCCCCTTCCTCCTCCAACCCCTTGTTTGTTGGTCCTTCATTCACAGCCACGGGCACAAAGTCTGAATCTTCCACCGAATGTCCTGTCTTCCTTCCAATGTTATCCACTTTAAATAGATCTTCCATCTGGTTTTAATTTCTTCGGCTTTATCCTCCCATGTGGGGTCTTCTGGCGCAATTTCTCGATGATGTCCAACTGCACAGAACGAAGACTACCTATACCAGATGACGTAAATTACAGCTTGTTACGATGTCCAAACTCAGGTAATTTAACAATTGGTTCTTCACCAATTCCTGGGATTGTACTCCACAGTACAATCCTGGTTTTGAATCCCAGCTGTGGGCAATAAGAACAAGTGATCATATCTGGGGATCAACCCAAACTGGTTAAACTGGGACGCCTTCCAAAACCAGGAAGTTTTCACTCTCACTTCTGTGCGTGAGAGACGAAAACACAAAGAGAAGTGTGAAAATAAACCAGGTGCAAGCTTGCTACAGCCAAGCCTGACTTTGTTTGTGATGTCTGCGTATTGAATCTAGACAACAATTGAGAGTAGACTGACTTATGGGAAGTTCAAGGGTATCCTGTTCGAGCCAGTTGAAGCTCTCTGAATTCTAGACAATTTTTTACAGAATCACTAGGGTTTATCAAGGGAAAGAACACAAGAACATAAAAGAAGCCATGTTGAATCTGGTCAATGGCCCATCGAGTCCAATACTCTGTGTCGCACAGTGGCCAAAACCCAGGTGCCACCAGGAGGTCCACCAGCAGGGCCAGAACTCCAGAAGCCCTCCCACTTGTTGCCCTCCAAGCACCAAGACTACACAGCAGCACCGCCTCAGATTGTTCCATCTATAACTTGTGGCTAATAGCCACTGATGGACCTACGTAAGAACATAAGAGTAGCCATGTTGGATGAGGCCAACAGCCCATCCAGCCCAGCACTCTGTGTAACGGAGTGGCCGAAACCCAGGTGCCACCAAGGAGGTCCACCAGCAGGGCCATAAGAACATAAAACAAGCCAATGTTGGATCAGGCCAGTGGCCCATCCAGTCCAACACTCTGTGTCACACAGTGGCCAAAACCCAGGTGCCCTCAGGAGGCCCACCAGGAGGACCAGAACTTGTTGTCCTCTAAGCACCAAGAATACAGAACATCACTGCCCCAGACAGAGTGTTCCACCTATCCCTTATGACTAATAGGCACTGATAGACCTCGGTTCCATGTTTTCTCCCATTCCCACTTGAAGTGCTCTATGCTTGTAGCCTCCACCACTTCCTGTGGCAGTGACATCAGAAGATCTTTGGGTGGTCTAGGCCTATCCTCATCCGACTGCAGCCAGACAGGTTCCATGGGAAGCCTACCAGCAGATCAGGGACAAAGGCAGTAGCTGTTTGCCTCTAGTTGCTGTTGTTGTTCAGTCGCACAGTCGAATCAGACTCTTCGCGACCCCATGGACCAGTTCACGCCAGGCCTTCCTGTCTTCCGCCGTCCTTCGAAGTTGGCTCAATTTCATGTTCGTTGCATCTATGACACTGTCTAACCATCTCATCCTTTGCCGTCCCCGTCTTCTTTGACCTTCAATCTTTCCCAGCATCAGGGTCTTCTCCAGTGAGTGCTCCCTTCTCATTTGGTGGCCAAAGTAGTTGAGCTTCAGTTTCACTCTCTGGCCTTCCAGGGAACAGTCAGGGTTGATTTCTTTTAGGATTGACTGATTTGATCTTCTTGCAGTCCAAGGGACTCGCAAGTGTCTTCTCCAGCACTATAGTTGAAAAGAATCTATTCTTCGGCGCTCGGCCTTCCTTATAGTCCAACTTTTGCAGCCATACATGACTACCGGGAATACCATTGCTTTGACCATGCGAACTTTTGTTGGCAGGGTGATGTCTCTACTTTTTATCATGCTGTTTAGGTTCGCCATCGCTTTCCTCCCAAGGAGCAGGTATCTTTTAATTTCATGGATGCTGTCACAGTCTGCGGTGATCTGGGATCCCAGGAACGTGAAGTCTGTCACTACTTCCACGACTTCCCCTTCTATTTGCCAAGGAGTGATGGGGCCGGATGCCATGATCTTAGTTTTTTTTATGTTGAGCTTCAAGCCCACTTTTGCGCTCTCCTCTTTGACCCTGAGCAAGAGGCTCTTTAGGTCCTCTTCACTTTCTGCCCTTAGAGTGGTATCATCTGCATATCTGAGGTTGTTGATCTTTTCCCCAGCAATCTTAATTCCCGCTTGTGGTTCATCCTCTTAGCAACTTATATATAGAGCGTCAACATCTGCCCCTGGAAGTTTTATCTATCCAACTAACAATCACTAATTGTCTCCTCTTTTATATTTTAACCACCGAGCCCTAAACACATTATAGCAGTGAATTCCATTAACGAACCAACACATTGCTCTATACTTCATAAGCCCTGAACCTATTGCACAATACTTTCATTGCGTGATCTCAATCGCTTGCATTTTCAAGAGAAAATGACTTTCTCTAGTATAGTCATCTTTCCTTGAAAAGCCACATGCACTCAATGAACTTGTCAATGTCAGTGTGGGAGCTTCCTTACAGGAGGAAACGTCACAATCCTCTCCCCAGTACCCAGAGGCTATTCTGCTGTTAGTGGGGTTAACCAACAACCCATTCCTCACCTCCGGCCAAAGATTCCTAATCGGATTCATGATTCACCTTCCTTTCCCCCTTTCCTACCTGCAAGTGATGTGCACTCAAGCAGTGCCACACGAACCACGAGAAGTAAGCAAAAGCTTTGATTATTGAGGGCAGTGGGCCATGCATGCGTTCAGAGTTTGCATAAAAGGGCTAACCCACGTGACTTATGGCAGTGGCAATCATAAAATCATAGAGTTGGAAGGAACCTCCATGGTCATCTAGTCCAACTCCTGGCACAAGGCAGGAAATTCACAAATACCTCCCCCCTCCACACCTGCAGCGACCCGTTCCATGCCCAGAAGATGACAAAAAACCCACCAGGATTGCGCTCCCTGACCCCAGAGTGGCGATCAGCATTTCCCTGGGTGTGTAAGAAAGGGCCACAAGAACCAAGCACTGAGGCAACCCTTCCGGCCCTCCCTCTCATGATCTGCCCAAGTTCACAGAATCAGCATGGCTGTCAGATGGCCGTCTAGCCTCTGTCTGAAAACCTCCAAGGAGAGCCCACCACTTCCTGAGGAAGCCTGTTCCACTGAGGAACCTCTCTAACCGTCAGTAAGTTCTTCCTGATATTTAGACGAAAACTCTTCTGATTTAATTTCAACCCCTTGGTTCTGGGCAACAGACAACAATTCCGCACCATCCGCTCTATGACAGCCCTTCAAGTACTTGAAGACGGTTATCAAAAGGGAATTAGATAAGCATATGGAGCAGAGGTCCATCAGTGGCAAGTGATGCTCTGTCTTCTTGGTGCTTGGGGGGGGTCAACAGTGGGAGGGCTTCTAATGTCCTGGCCCCACTGGTGGATCTCCTGATGGCACCTGGTATTTCTGGCCACTGTGTGATACAGAGTGTTGGGCTGGATGGGCCTTTGGCCTGATCCAACATTGGCGTCTCTTATGTTCTTATGTTATCGTATCACCTCTCAGTCGTCTCCTCTCCAGGCTAAACATACCCGGCTCCTGCGACCTTTCAAGCTGAAGAAAGCGCACTTGGTCAAAAACGCCGCTAGAATTGTTCTTACTTTACATTACGTGTGTGACGTTAAGTGCCATCAAATCACTTCTGACTTACGGCGACCCTACGAATGAATGTCCTCCAAAACGCCCATTGATGACAGGCCTTGCTCAGGACTTGCACACTGAGGGCCTTTGTGGCTTCCTTGATTGAGTCGGTCCATTACATGAGAGGCCCTTCACATTAACTAGCCAGTTTGGTGTAGTGGTCAGGAGTGCGGGCTCTAACCTGGGAGAACCGGGTTGGATTCCCCACTCCGCCACATGCAGCTGCTGGTGTGACCTTGGGTCAGTCACAAGTTGTCTCAGAGCTGTTCTCCCACGAGCAGTTCTCGAGAGAGCTCTCTCGGCCCCACCTATCTCACAGGGCGTCTGTTGTGGGGAAGGGAAAGGAGACTGTAAGCTGCTCTGAGACTCCGAGTGAAGGGCGGGGTATAAATCCGATATCCTCATCTTCTTAGCCGTGCAGTTAGAGTTCAGCCTCCCAGAGGCCATCTGATTACAGGAAAGCGTATGGACTTCATTATGAGAGACTTCGGATGGAAAGCCTTTGTAGTGGGGGCGTGTCTTCCACAGACGCATACTGCTTATTAACAAGATAGCTTGACGAGATCACCCAGTATGGCTTCTCAGTGCAAGCCCAGGGTGCCTCTGCATATCGGAGTGAGGAAACATCCTTGTGCAATTTACAAAGTGCCTCTCTTCTAGACAAGCACACTGTTGGCATACCACACAGCCACGCCGGGCCGACTCCCTGGAGAAGCACCAGGGGAGACGCGTAGCACAGTGTTCTGAAAGGTTAAACGGTAGCACACCGTTACAGAGCATTTCATTGAACTGCTCAGAGCCCTTCGCTTCCCTTACCTTGATCATCCTTGCTATATCCCAGGAAATTGGGTCAGTATTACAAGGTCACCGACCCAAGTCAGACCTTCGCACAGAGCAGTTTAATTAGGAACGGCTCCCCGAAGTGTAAGAAGTGTGAGGCTGACAGATGGTGGCAGTACAAATATGAACTATGGGAGGATCTCCACCTGGAACTCCTGTACTCAACAGCTACTGCTACCTGATCAATTACATTAGGGGCATAACTCCATTCTACCGTTCTGTAGAGCCAAACATTTTCATATTAACACGCGCTAAGTCAAGAGAGAGGAAGAGGAGGAGGAAGAGACTGGATTTATATCCCACCCTTCACTTGGAATAACAGAGCGGCTTACAATCTTCTTTCCCTTCCCCACAACACACACCCTGTGAGGTAGGTGGGGCTGAGAGCGCGCTTTCGAAAACTGACCGTGAGAGAACAGCTCTGAGAGAACTTGTGACTGACCCAAAGTCACTCCAGCAAGCGGCATATGGAGGCGTGGGGAAATCAAAGCCGGTTCTCCCAGATTAGAGTCTGCGCTCTTAGCCACTACACCAAAGGGCAGAGATTATCATTAATCATAGGTCTGACTATTATTTACCTCTGGATTTAGTTTATAGTTTCATCTCACAGAAATACCTTTGGCTACTACTGGTGGTGGTGGGAAATGCCATCGAGCTGCAGCCGACTTATGGTGCCCCTGCAGGGCTTTGAAGGCAAGAGACCTTCAGAGGTGGGGGGGCATTGCCTGCCTCTGTGACACGACCCTGGACTTCCTTGGCCACCTCCCTTCCAAATACTGACCAAGGCTGATCTCTGGTCAGTATTCGGAAGGGCCAGTTTGGTGCAGTGGCTAAGTGCACGGACTCTAATCTGAGAGAACTGGGTTTGATTCCCCACTCCTCCACTTGCAGCTGCTGGATGACCTTGGGCAAGCCATAGTTCTGTCAGAGTTGTTCTTGAAAAAGAGCAGATTCTATCAGAGCTCTCTCAGCCCCACCTACCTGACAGGGTGTCTGTTGTGGGGAGGGGAAGGGAAAGGAGTTTGCAAGTCGCTCTGAGACACCTTTGGGTAGTGAAGGGTGGGGTATAAATCCAATCTCCTCCTCCTCTTCTTCTTCCACCATATGTGTCGCAAAGTTTTTAGCAGAAGCTTATGCCATCAAAATTGAAACACACCTGTAGATTTTAACCAGCTAAAAGATGCCTGCTTCTCTTCAATATTTTATATTAGATACACTCGTTTGTAAGCCGCTCTGAGACTCCTTTGGGTAGTGAAGGGCGGGGTATAAATCCAATCCTTCTTCTGTTTTGCTTCTGAGATGTGACCAAATTGTGCTAGCCTGGGCTATCCAGCTCAGGGCTATTATACTGCCACTCATCATCCAGTTTCAAGAGCCAAATTCCCATTTATGGGATGTTCTGCTGGAGTACCACTATATTACACTCATCATTTTTAAGTTTCGCTGCTGGTTTAACTTAAGGGGTATATTTGTGATCCGAAGCAACTATTTGTACTTGCTTGGACAACTGGGAAAGGCAAAGAATAAACTTGTCAAACGCCCCTTGAAGCCTTTACGCCTCACACATAGCTGCGGCTTCTGCACCTTTCAAAAGTTCCAGCCTTATCTGTCCCCACAAATGCCTTAGCACACATATCATTGTCAGTGCACGATAAACTAGAATAGGCTGAACCACCCTGACCCATTAACTTTACAGGTCAGCGGCAGGAAGCTTTCTCCAGCAAAAACAGGAATGCTGAACTTTGTGCCAGATGCCTCCATTTGCAATACTTTTCACCAAGGATATACAGGAAATAAACTGAGGACAGTCACAAGGCCCCCCAATTTAAGAGAATTGCTAATCACTACAGTGTGGTACAGTGGTGTCAGGCCAGCGGTGCTTTCACACATACTAAATAATGCCAGTTTCAATCCACTTCAGCAACCATTTGCAAGCTGATTTCTCCATCTCACACAGTCAAATCCAGTTGCAAAGTACATTGAAAGTGCGTTATTTTGGGTGTGTGAAATTTCTCTAGGGTCCGGGAGGCCTCGAGTTCAGATCCCCCACTCTGTCATGAAGCTTTCTGGGTGACCTTAAGTCAGTCGCTCTCTCTAAACCTCACCCACTTAAGCTAAGTGGGTCGTCGGAAGAGTAAAATGGGCGATGGGGGAAAAAAGTACACCACCCAGAGAAATCAAGATAAAGTGTGCTAAATAAATAAAACGAAACAAACACTTGGCTTTCCATTAATGGCCTGAATTCGACTCGACTCATATAAAGGCTTCAAATATTAACTCCCCAAAGGATCGCCAAAAGACTTTTGTGTAAATAAAGCCTGTTGTGTAAAGGAACATGGAATCTGTTTTGGAGGGAATGAGTGCAAGACTTGGAGAGAAAGGCCGACTACAGGTAAAGTAAAATTAAAATAAGTACACCAATACAAGGCCATGGAAATGTACTCCTATATCTGTGACTGGGGGCAACTACTGTATTTACAGAGAAGAGGAGATAGGATTTATACCCCGCCCTTCACTACCCAAAGGAGTCTCAGAGCAGCTTACAAGCTCCTTTCCCTTCCCCTCCCCACAACAGACACCCTGTGAGGTACGTGGGGCTGAGAGAGATCTGACAGAAATGGCTCTTTTTCAAGGACAGCTGTGCCAGAATTATGGCTTGCCCAAGGTCACATCAGCAGGTGCAAGTGGAGGAGTGGGGAATCAAACCCGGTTCTCCCAGATTAGAGGCCGCGCACTTAACCACGACACCAAACCACTACACTACAGGAAAGGAAGATCCCACTCCAACATGTGCCAAGAAGGGGAGGGGCATCTTACATTCACAAACCAATTACCAAAAGATTTATCTTCCCTTTGGTATCCTGCATTTTAGACAGCAAAACCCTTCAATTATAGCTAGGAACACAGGCTGAATGTATCTACTTATTTGTTTCATTCATACCGCACCTTTCTCCCCAGGGGCATCCCAAAGCAGCTTACATCATTCTTCTCCCCTCTATGTACCCACACAACAGCCCTGCAAGGTGGGTTGGGCTGAGAATATGTGGCTGCCCAAGCTCACCAGCAAACCTGCAGGGCACAAGGGGGATTCAAACCTGGGTCTTCCGGATCCTAGCACAGTACTCTAACCCCTATGCTCTACGGGGTCTCAATTAGGAGATCCCACTGAATACATTTCAAGCAATAAGAAACAAAGGGTAAGGAGCAAAATTATTGAAAGGAGCCATTTTAACTGGTAACTTATGTTCATACAAGGGAAAGCAGGTTTTTTTACTAACCTAAAAAGGCCATGCCGCGCTGTTCCCCCTCCCCCAGAGCATACATCAAGCCTTCTCAGAAAAAGAGGAACTCCCCATGACCTGAATAGAGGAACACGAGGTGCCTTGCAGAATGAATCTAGATTCATGTCCAGTAGGCCCTTAAGAGGCCAACCAGATTTAAGGGGTGTGAACCGTCAAGTGCCAAAGCTCCCTTAATTAAATACCAGTAGGAACAGAGACACCTGAGCTCTTACATCCCAGTCAGAAGGTGCATTGCAAACAAAGGAGTCAGGATGCAGAGGTGCAATGCAAAATATCATCCTCTCCTCCCTCGGGGATCTCCATTCTTACTTGTACCAGGCAAAGGGGGCTTTGACTCTCAAGAGCTTATACCCTTACAATCTTAGAACCAGGTTTGAGTCCTGTGGCACCTTTAAGACCAACAAAGTTTAATTCCCAGAATTAAACTTTGTTGGTCTTAAAGGTGCCACAGAACTCAAACTTGGTTCTACTGCCTCAGACCAACACGGCTACCCACCTGAACATCTTGTTGGTCTCGATGGTCCTACTGGACTTGAATCCGGCTCTTCTACTGCAGACTAACACGGCCACCCTACCTACTCCACCTCTGGACTAAGAAAGCCTCCTGGCAAAGGGACAACTGCAAAGAGGTAGAGGCGGGCTCTGTGTCTCAAAGCACCACATCTCGGAAGAAGGAAGGGACTGGGTAGCCCCTGTGGCATCAGACTCAAAGCAAGTGGGGTGGAGAAAGGGACCACAAGCTTCTAAGTCCCTAATGCATTTTTTGAGCTTGTGCAGGGCTATTTTTGGGCAGGGATGCACAGGAACGGAGTTCCGTCTGGCTCCTGAGTTGGCCACGCCCAGCAGGAACTCATTAGCATAACAGGCCACACCCAACAGCAGAAACTCATTAAGACTGGCTACATTAGGGGTGTGTGGCCTAACATGCAAAGGAGTTCCTACTACAAAAAAGGCCCTGGGTTTTGACAACAAACAAGGTAAACAGAATAAGAAGGGAAAGGTGGGTGTGGCTGGATGACCACACTTCTGGTAACACGGGGGTGTGGCCTAATGTGCTAATGAGTGGTGCTGTCAGCAGTGTGGTCTAATATGCTAATACGTTTTGCCATTGGGTGTGGCCTATTATGCTAATGAGTTCCTGCTGGGCTTTGTCTACAAAAAGAGCCCTGACAGAACCTAAGGAAACACGAGAACACAGACCTGGGGAGTTGGGGAAGTGACAGAGGGCTACAGTTACCAACTTCCTGAGTGAACCTGGAGGTCTCCCAGAACTGAGAAGAAGAGATTGGGCAGTGTTCCCTCTAAGCTGAGTTAGTGTGAGCTGGCTCACAGTTTTTTAGCCTCCGGCTCACGCATTTCTGTCTTAGCTCAAGAAGGAAGGCTCCAGAACAAAGTAATTTATGGCACACCCAAATTGCTCACTCGCATCTTTAATGCCAGTTGCTCCCAAAGTAGAATTTTTGCTCACAAGACTCCACAGCTTAGAGGGAACACAGGTTCACACCCCGCCCTTCACTACCCGAAGGAACCCTCAGAGCTGCTCATAATCTCCTTTCCCTTCCCCTCCCCACAACCAGGACCATAGCTAATGTGGGGCCCACGTAGCCTGACCCCCCCCCCCCGCATTCGTTCTGGGACCCCCCCTTCCTCCCAGACCGGACTCAAATTGAATTAACGTAATTCACTTCGATTTAATTAGCTGTGCTCCCCCCTGAGGCCCCCTCCCCCCCAAAAAACCACTAGCCTCAGGTCAGCCCACCACAGACACCCTGTGAGGTAGGTGGGGCTGAGAGAGCTCTGAGAGAACCGCTCCGGAGAGGACAGTTCTGAGAGAGCTTGTGACTGACCCAGGGACACACCAGCAGCTGCCTGCGGAGGAGCGGGGAATCCAACCCGGTTCCCCCCCAGATTAGAGTCCTACCCGTTCATACCCACAGGATTTCCAGCCGACCGAGACCAGTTCCCCAGGGAGAAACTGGAGCCTCAACTTGCGCCTGTAGCTCCGCACGCCAGTGTGCTGCCCTCCTCAAACTATCCTCCCCAAAGCCCCAGGAGAGTCCCCAGGCGGAGTTGGCAACCCCGGCCAGGGCTAGAGAGAGAGACGTCAGGAAGAGGAAAAGGGAGCGAAGGACAGTGGAAAGCAAACCCCCCCCCCGCCCTTCGCCTACCTCCAGGGTCGAGACGGTGCTGGTGAAGAGGTCCTCGCCGTCCTCCAGCTCCTCCGCCTCGGTCTGCCGGCCGTCCCCGAGCGGCGGGGGCTCGCGTTCCGCCGCCATCTTATTCGGTCCCCCTCCTCCCTCTCCTGCCGAGGCGCGGGATTTCCGGCAGCTGCCTCCAGTCACGTGACGCGCCGCCCGCCCCGCCCTCCTCCTCCTCCTCCTCCTCTTCCCCCTCCCCGATTCGCCGCCTCACGTGACGGTAAACAAACCACAGCTGCGTGAGAAGGAAGGGGGCGGGGCCGCCGGGCGGTAACTGACAGCTGGAGGGGGGGAGATTGGCCAATCACGGGCGCGCCGTGATTGGTCGCTCGGAGAGCCTGGGGAAGGGAAAGGAAAGGAGGGTTCGGAGTGGCCTCCCCCCACCAAGGATTCTGGGAACACCTACGACCCCCCGCCGCGACTTGGCAACCCTAGTCCTTGCCGTCTCCTGATTTCCTCTTCTGGACACTTCCTGTTCCTGCACAGCTTCTTGTTGTCTCCTCTCACAGCAGTTAGGTTAGACAGTTAAGGTTCTCTCTCTCTCTCTCGCGCTCTCTCTCTCTCGCTCTCTCTCTCCCCGCTCGGCTGCGCCCGCTGTCAGGGCGGCGGCCGCGATGTCGGACAAGGAGTTCATGTGGGCCCTCAAGAACGGCGACCTGGACGAGGTGAAGGACTACGTGGCCAAGGTGAGGC
>NW_015168738.1:143020-144819 GCF_001447785.1 Gekko japonicus | reverse complement strand
TGGAAGGTCAGCAGTTCAAGACCCGGGTGCCGCATGATGGAGTGAGCTCCTGTCTCTAGTTCCAGCTCCTGCCAACCTAGCAGTTCGAAAGCAAGAAATTGCAAGTAGATGAATAGGTGTTTAGTCATGCTGGCCACATGACCACGGAAACGTCTTCGGACAGCGCTGGCTCTTCGGCTTTGAAACGGAGATGAGCACCGCAACCCTAGAGTCGGATTCGACTGGCTTTCGAGCAAGGGAACCTTTACCTTTACCTTTTAACCAGCCAGGTTCAGGGGACTTGAACGCACAGACCTGCCTCATGCCATCTCAGACCATTGGTCTGTGTAGTTCAGTGTTACTGACTGAGTGGCATTGGCTCTCCAGGGACTCTGGTAGAGAATGGCCTTTGCCAGGCCCTCTGAAGGAAGATGCTTGTGGTTGAACCTGAGAACTTCTCTGTGCAAAGCGGGTGCTCTGTCACCGGGCTATGACTAAAAACTAATCTAGGAAATGTAAAGTGTGAAGATGTGCTTCACCGACTATATTTTATATATATGGAGAGCCAGTTTGGTGTCGTGGTTAAGTGCGCCAATGTTCCCTCTAAGCTGTGGGGTCTTGTGAGCAAAAATTCCTCTTTGTGAGCTACTGGCCTTAAAGTTGAGAGCGAGTTATTTGGTTACTGCATCAGTTAGTTTGCTCTGGAGCCATCCTTTCTGAGCGAAGACAAAAATGTGTGAGCTGGAGGCTAAAAAACTGTGACCTAGCTCACACTAACTCAGCTTAGAGGGAACACTGAAGTGCGCGGACTTTAATCTGGGAGAACGGGTTTGATTCCCCACTCCTCCACTTGCAGCTGCCCATCCAGTCCAACACTCTGTCACACAGTGGCCAAAAACACCAGGGGGCCATCAGGAGGTCCAGCAGAGGGGCCATTTTTGTATCTAGTCTGGTAATTAGTATCCTGTGGTTTAACACCTTGAAACGGGGTACATATTGCCACTGTCGGAGAACTCTGCTGAGCAGGATGGAGTTTAGGTTGGATTGTGTGCTATAGAAAAGAGCAAAATTAAAGTACTATATTTTGAGCCATTTAACCTATTTCTGTGAAGTCTAATATTACTGGGGCATTTGTATCTGATAACACTGGCAGTTCCGGAGGGTCACCCCACTCCTCAACATTCGTACCAACTGTGGGCTGTTTCCATCATGAAGACACACCAAGGGAGTGTAAAGCTGCACAGTGAACACTCCCCCCCTGCTCTGCCAGTTCTTACTATTTCTCCCCGCCCCGCCTTGGAGACCTCCTCTGCCCTTCTTTCCTACTTTATTCCCCCCCCCCCAACAAACACATCAACCTCTGTTTCCTTTCCATCTTATCTCTATCAGGTTTCTGGTTTTCTCCCCTCTCCTCAGCTCCAATGATTCTTTTCTATCCGCTGCTCCCACTTCCCCTAACCCTGCACCTCATGTCCACATGTTCCCAATGTTCTCGCGTATCATGTCTGCCGTTCTTTGTGACCCGTGCGCCCTCGCGTTCGAGCTGCATCACAACGGGCCATATCAATTTCCAGGTCTCAGTAAGGCCTCATGATATCTGTGACTGCTGATCAGCTTTCCATAAAAGATGAAAGGCTGTGGCACAGCAGTATATGAAAACAAGGGAAAAAATTGCATGTGCCCAAATTTTAACAGCAATAATCAATGAATTTAATAATAGTAAGACACAAGTGGAGACCCGCAAGAAACTTGCGGAATGGTTATCCTATTCCTCACACCTTTGCTTCCTCCTGTCTCCCTCTACCTCTCTCACACTCTTT
>NW_015168738.1:139572-142838 GCF_001447785.1 Gekko japonicus | reverse complement strand
CCAAGGCCAAAAGAGGCCAGGAAAGGGTCCTTCCCCCACCCTTTTACTGATAGAGCCACTTAGAAGCCTCCCCCCCCCCACGTTCTAATCTCTCACTGTTGATGCCTGGAGTTAGATCCCTGCAGAGGCCATTTCAAAAGGTATTGGGGGGAATTCAACCCTCCCTGAAGGGATTTTTTTACTTCTTGGATTTTTCTGCAGACACAGGAAGTATACTGACTATGTAGGAAAAGCTGTTGGTGGAAATAAGTATCCACACAACCTGCCCCCTGTTGGAATTAGATATATAGATATAAAGTACTCAGAACAAATTTTCCATAACAGGTAGAAATTCACTGGTAAACGTGACCACGGGTAGAAATTCACAGGTGGAGTTTTCCCACAAACAATTGCTGTATTTGAATGTGCTTTATGGATGTCTACTTGTACCTTTGGAACGTTGAATCCAGCATGATTCTTGGGGGAAAATATTGAAACGGATCTGTCAAGTCAGCGGGCAGAGACACTACTACATCCTTACAGATCAAGGACTTTTTTGAATTTGTTACAAATTGTGAATTTCTACCTGTGATCAACTTTACCAGCGAATTTCTACCTGTTGTTATGGAAAATTTGTTCTGAGTACTATATATGTCTTACTATTATTAAATTCATTGATTATTGGTGTTAAAATTTGATCAGCTTTCCATAGACAGCAGTTGTTGTGACTCTCCGTAATCCTTCCCTCCTCATAATCCTTTTCTCCCCAAGTAGTTTTCCCTCCCTCTCTCTGGCTCCCCAGGGCCATTGTTTACAGGCTTTGTGCTTGCCGGCACATCCACTGGCTATTATTCTGGCATCTGCGACTGTGTGGGGTAGGGGTGTGGGAGTGCAGAGTCTCGAAGAACTGAAATGCGCTTTATGAAGGCCAAATTCCAGTTAGGAGAACATGGCCATTAACTTTCCTTCGTTCTGTGTAACTTGGGAGTGCATCTCTTGGTGCTGGATTAAGGCGGGGATTGTTCCGTTATGCTGTGATAGATGGGGACTCTCAGTCTGAGAGCCAGTTTCGTGTAGTGGCTAAGTGCGCGGACTCTAATCTGGGAGAACCGGGTTTGATTCCCCCACTCTTCCACTTGCACCTGGCTGGATGACCTTGGGAAAGCCGCAGTTCTGACAAGAGCTGTTCTTGAAAAAGAGCCGTTTCTGTCAAGCGCTCTCTCAGCCCCACCTACCTCCCAGGGTGTCTGTTGTGGGGAGGGGAAGGGAAAGGAGTTTGTAAGCCCCTCTGAGACACCTTTGGGCAATGAAGGGCAGGGTATAAATCCAATCTCCTCTTCTTCTTCTTAAAAGGGAGGGCAATGGCTAGATCACTGTAGTGCTGTAACGTTATGACAATCTGTTGTGTTACCAGGGTATAGGGTAAACAGAGGGGGGCAACAGTGGGAGGGCTTCTCGTGTCCTGGCCCCACTGCCGGACCTCCTGATGGCACCTGGTATTTTTGGCCAATGTGTGATGGAGTGTTGGACTGGATGGGCCACTGGCCTGATCCAACATTGGCTTCTCTTATGTTCTTATGAACACTTCAGCACTGAAATTCCTGTGTGGTGGCTGGGATGGGTTTTGGGACTCTCCTGGCCAAGCATGTGTCCCTCAGTCTCTGTGTAAATGGCAGCACTCTTTAAAAGCTTCCAAAAGGCAGTATGCACAGCTTCAGTCATGTTCAGGAAAGTGACCCCTTAGCCTCTGCTCAATTACACGCGGCAGAAATATGTTCCTAAGTCTGCCTGTCCGGTTTGTTCAGGTAGCCGGCATTGACGTGTCGAGGGCTTGTCTTTCTATTTTCTCCCTTTACGCCGGACTTTAAACATCCTAACTCCCTCACCCCTTAAATCTTTAAAAGCCCCAATCCCCCAAATGTTTTTTTTGCCTTTCTCTGGAAGAAAAGTTAGCCTTTCCATAGGTACTCTTTGTACTTTTTCTGTTTACAAAAAGCAGCACTCTAAAGGCGATTTTGCATGCACTAAATAAGTCACTTTCAATGCACTTTGCAGAGGGATTTTTACCGTGTGAAGTGGCACAATCCACTTGCAAAGAGTTGCCGAAGTGGATTGAAATGGCAATATTTAGCATGTGTGAAAGCGCCTAAAATTCAACATACTGTATATACTTGGCAGTGGTACATTGTTCTTCGGTGCCCTGCTATGCCAAGTTGCTGACTTAACGAGCTTCCTGGCTTTAGGAAGCTCACTGCTTTGACCCACAATATATTTTCCCTAAGTAGTTACAGCAAACTCAGAATCTCTTCAACTGTATCAGAATTATTCCAACACTTGGTGGTTTCCAGTTGTCATGAGGAAACATAAGACTTCTGTGGTAATGGGCACAGACTGCAAACATTTAATTCAGATCCGGGCATTCATTATTTCAACCTTTCCCTGAAGTCACAGACTTTACGAAGGTTTGTTTTCTTAGGTTTTCAAAGGTGATCCCGCTGTTGCTCTCAGGATAGAGTCCCTCACATGCCTCTTCGAGAATCTCATTACTATTTCCCCAGGCAGATTATTTTTCTTTATATATTCGGAATATGACCTATAGACCACATCCATCTTACTTATCAAAAATTCCGCCTTCAAATCTGTCACTGGGGCCAATGCTTCATTCATGATTTGCTTCAGATTCTCACCCTTAGTCTCTGGGACACCTTGGAAACTAAGGACCAAGTTTGACTTCTCCATTTGTAATTGTAAAGGCTGTTCTTCTGTAGAAACTTGCTTCTTTTCCAATTTTTGTACCTTTTTCTTCACCTTTTGAGCAGTGGTGTCAACTTCTTTCACCTTCTCAGCTGTTTGTTCTGTAATTTTAAGAATCTCATTCAATTGCTTTTGGTTCATTGTTGACAGCTGTTCCTTGAGATTATTCATCTGATCCAGTAGGGGACGCAGGGATTCTGCCAACGTTTTGGCCAGCTCAGTGGTTCCTTCCGGTCGTGGACTCTCAACTACTTTCGCTTTTGGAAGTTTCTCTTTCTCTGTCCTCTTCCCCACCATTTTTATGAATTGTTTACTTTTGCAAAGATTTATAAAGTCTCTGAATATGCGCTCAAATGCTCATGCACGCCGTGGTAAGTCTTTCTCAACAGATTTTGTCACTTTTACTTCCGCTCCCCCCCCCAGTCTCGCTTTTAAATTTATGCACGTGGGAGGGGCCCCTCCCCCGCTCGCTTTACTTTTTAGTCCGTGGGGTGGGGAGCTTTCTTTTTAAATTCGCAAATGCGCTTTAATCC
>NW_015168738.1:138990-139094 GCF_001447785.1 Gekko japonicus | reverse complement strand
AGGGCTGGAGGTGATATGGAAAGAGCCTAAATTGGCAGCTTTCCAGAGATGAGATGACAGAAGATAAAATATAGTTGAAACACGATGAACTGGTGTGTTTTTTT
>NW_015168738.1:135081-138214 GCF_001447785.1 Gekko japonicus | reverse complement strand
GCAGCCGACAGGTCTAACAGCACCAGTGCCGCCACGCCGCCTCGATCCAGATGCCTACGGAGGTCGTCAGTCAGGGCGACCAGTATCGTCTCCGTCCCGTGACCCGGGCGGAACCCGGACTGGAAGGGATCGAGGATGGAAGCCTCATCCAGGTAGCTCTGCAGCTGTGACGCCACCGCCCTCTCAATAAGTTTGCCTAAATAAGGCAAATTGGACACCGGCCGATAGTTGGCCAATTCGGCCGGGTCCAAAGATGTTTTTTTCAGGAGAGGGCGGACCATCGCTTCCTTGAGTGCCCCAGGGAACCGTCCCTCCAAGAGGGACTTATTAACAATCTCCCGTAGAGCACCTCGCAGCCCCTCGCTTGCAAAATAGCTCGCAAAAGCCTCACAGCCAATGTCCAATTCCCTAACATTTTCCTTGCCCTGAGGCAGAGTTGTCAAAGACCGAATTACTCTAAATAATTGGGCCGGGCGTGAGCTAGCAGACGCAATCGAGGCCGCATAGAAATCTTTCTTTGCGGCCTTGACTGCCATCCCGTAGGATCTCATAAGCGTCCTATAGGATGTTCTGGACACCTCGTCGCAAGCACGACGCCACCGTCTCTCTAGCCGTCTCAGTTCTCGCTTCAGCGAGCGCAACTCCTGGGTATACCTCCGTTTTAACCGCTCGATCTCCAGCGCTTGCCCCAGTCAGCGTCACTTGTTCCATTCGGACACTCAGCAGAAGGACCGTTGGGACGGAGAAGTGCCTCGATTCTCTAGCATTATGCTGGCGAAGAGGCGACCTCTCAGAAGTCCCCTGGCTAGGAGCCTTTCACCAGGCTCCGGGGGGGGGGAGCGATGCCTCGCCCCCCTCCTTTCTGCTGGTGCGCAGCTTTCCCCCCCCCCCCGAGGTCCAGGAGGTGAGTCTGCTCAGTGCGCCGCCATAAATCAGAAGTCGGTGGCTCTTATGAGGGTGAAGCAGGATATAAATTCTGTTAAATAATAAGTAAAACAGAGGAGCAATTCAGAAAATTTAGTTTCTGAAGTGAGTAGGAGGAAGAAGACACTCGACAAACAGGTTTCCCTTTCAGGAATGTTCAGTGTATCTTTTGACTTAATTGTTAATTTTACCTTGACAAGCTTATCCGGGAGAGGTCAGTGTGTAGAAGAATTATTAAAAGCACAAGTCCCAAACGCACAATGCTACTAAATGACATTTTTCTAGGCCCATGGCGCTTATTTCATTTTTGTTCTTAGGCTAGGGTTAGGACTATCGGGGCTGTTTGTAAAGATCATTTGTTCGCCTTTGGAAAGGAACTACTGTAAGACCTTCTTCAACTGTGTCCTTCACTTGAAGCTAAGCACCGTGGCCTGGAGATGGGAAGGGTGTAGCTGGAAAATATCCTCATGCACTTATGCTTTTCATAAACCATTGAAAGACTGTTCCCGGAATAAACTACTCTGGTGTGAAGAGGGAAACATTCTTTGCTAGACCAGTTGCCTCTCAGAATGTATGCTGTGGGCCTGGTAATGCCGAACAAGAACTAGGTGACATAGCAGCCAGGGAAAATGTGGGAGGAAGACATAAAACTGTGTTGTGGCTAACACATTGAAGATGGTGTTTCTTGGGTTAAAAAAAAAATTCACCTTCCTTCCTGACTCTCGAATCCAGATGTGGTTTTGCCACTTTGCCTGTGTTGCTGTAAGCTCTCTGAGATGAATATGAAGCACAAGAGTTAGGACTGCTAAAGCCAGACCTGAGGGATGACTTAACCAACTGATCCTTGTTTTCAAATGTAGCTTTGAGTTCTGACTACCATTGAGAGCCAGTTTGGTGTAGTGGTGAAGTGCGCGGACTCTAATCTGGGAGAGCCGGGTTTGATTCCCCACTCCTCCACTTGCACCTGGCTGGGTGACCTTGGGCAAGCCATAATTCTGGCACAACTGTTCTTGAAAAAAGAGCAGTTTCTGTCAAGAGCTCTCTCAGCCCCACCTGACCTACCCCACAGGGTGCCTGTTGTGGGGAGGGGAAGGGAAAGGCGTTTGTAAGCCGCTCTGAGACACCTTTGGGTAGTGAAGGGCGGGGTATAAATCCAATCTCTTCTTCTTCTTCCTGTTAAAGGGTGAAGATGTGAACCGGACTCTGGAAGGTGGGCGGAAACCTCTTCACTACGCGGCGGATTGCGGACAGCTGGAGATCCTAGAGTTCCTTCTACTGAAAGGAGCGGATGTTAATGTACGTTGACTGAAATCAGTCGGACCTGGAGAAAAACTCTATGTGGACACACACAATCTGGGGACAGGGTATTCTAGAGATTGGTCTTGTGTGGTAGAGGCTCCACTGCCTTGGATCTTCTCATTCGTCCCGAGTTTTACAGGCATTTGTGTCATTTCAAAACTTGGTATACTCAAGGAGAGGGTGGAATGAGTGTATACGCAGTGAGCAACAACGGTCTTTGAAGCCTCTTGGTGGTTTTAAGAGCCGCTCAGTCTCCAGCCTTTCGTAACTGGCTGGTCCTCTTGGTGACTGAAAAGAACCGATTGGGTTAATCTGGGTGACTCCCGTTAGTTTGATTCAACAGCGCATCAAACAAAGCTGCGTGAACACCTGTTCCTCCTCTCCTTCTGTGGTGTTGCAGAGTAGATGCATTGCCACAGTGGCTCGTATCAGACCAAGAACAGAATAAGTCGATCTGCTTCATCATTAGGATGTCAGCGTGTAAATAAATGGGTCCCATCCAGTGTTCCCTCTAAGCTGAGTGAGTGTGAGCCAGCTCACAATTTTTTAGCCTCCACACATTTTTGTCTCCGCTCAGGAAGGAGGGCTCCAGAGCAAACTGATTTACGCAGTCGCCAAATGGCTCGCTCACAACTTGAATGCCAGTCGCTCACAAAGTAGAATTTTTGCTCACAGCTTAGAGGGAGCATTGGTCCCATCTTCTTGGTATACTGTTCGTTGGATATCAGCGGCCTGCATGCAGCCACACATTCTGAGCCTTAAGGACATTTCAGTTTTTAGTGTGTGGGAGGGGGGGTGATTTTCACGAGCTCCCCTTCCTCCCCCAACCCTCACTTTGTCCCCATGACTGTTTCTGAGGGTGGGTCCTATGCCCCCCCCCCCCCAAAAACAAAGGTTCAGGAGGGTCATT
>NW_015168738.1:132263-134595 GCF_001447785.1 Gekko japonicus | reverse complement strand
CTCCCCCCCCCCCCCCCCAAGAACAGAGTTTCAGGAGGTTCATTGAGCTGCAGCGGCTTGAGGGAGGAATTAGTGGGAATTTCTGTCCACTCTGCCAAAGACCTTAAAACTTCAGAATGTGTGCTTAGATACAGGCCAAAGTTTTATTTGGATTAAGTTCTTCTGTGCTGATTCATAATCACCACCATGACGTTATTAGCATATTATTAAAGCAGTCTGCTACTCTTGGGGTGGATATCCTAATAGGTTTCATCAAGTGCGGCCCTTCGTTTTTTTACAGGCTCCAGACAAACACAGTATCACTCCACTCCTTTCAGCAGTCTACGAAGACCACATGGCTTGTGTGAAGCTACTTCTGTCAAAGGTGAGACTTGGAGGGCTGTTCAGTAGTAGGGGTTTGACATGACCATTTTAAGACTTATTTCAAACAGTGGGGACATAAGAGAAGACATGTTGGATCAGGCCAGTGGCCCATCCAGTCCAATGCTCTGTGTCACACAGTGGCCAAAGCCCAGGTGCCGTCAGGAGGTCTACCAGCAGGGCCAGGACTCTGGAAGCCCTCCCACTGTTTCTCCCCAAGCACCAAGAAGATAAGAGCATCACCGCTCCAGACATAATTAAGAACATAAGAGAAGCCTTGTTGGATCAGGCCAATGGCCCACCCAGTCCAACACCCTGTGTCACATAGAGGCCAAAACCCAGATGCCATCAGGAGATCCACCAGCAGGGTCATAACTCCAGAAGCCCTCCCACTGTTTCCCCCCAAGCACCAAGAAGATAGAGCATCAGCGCCCCGGACAGAGTGTTCCATCTATACCTAGTGGTTAATAGCCACGGATGAACCTCTGCTCCATGCTGGTGATAGTTCTGGAGAACGGAATTGTTGGAAGAAGGGACACTCTAAAAAAAGACAGAACTCAAACCGGCCCCTATCCATTGCATCAACCACAGCGTTGGTGACAGTAGACATGGGACAACGTGATAAATAAGCATGTCAGTTTGAATGATCAGCTCCATTTTAGAGAAGCCAGAAACAATAGCTTCATAAATCCAGGATGATGGAGCTGCCAAAAGAGGGTTGTTGGTAAGGTGCTTCAGTCCGCTTCAAGGTGCTGGTTCTTACCTTTTAAGTCCTCAGTGGTCAGGGGCCGACATACCTGAGGGACCGCCTTTCCTCACACGTTTCCCAGAGAGAAGAAGGAGAAGAGAAGAGGAGATTGGATTGATACCTCACCCTTCACTACCCAAAGGTGTCTCAGAGCGGCTTACAAACTCCTTTCCCTCCCCTCCCCACAGCAGACACCCTGCGAGGTAGAAGAAGAAGAAGAAGAGATTTTTTCAAGAACAGCTGTCCCAGAATGATGGCTTGGCCAAGGTCATCCAGCCAGGTGCAAGTGAAGGAGTGGGGAATCAAACCCGGTTCTCCCAGATTAGAGTCTGCGTATTTAACCACTACACCAAACTGGGTGCACTGTGGTCAGGATCCCAAATCAACTGACCTTCCCGAGACCTAAAGACGGCAGGCTGGCTATAACTGGGGCCAGGGCCTTTTTGGTGGTGGCTCCATACTGGTGGAATGAGCTCCCAGAAGAGATCAGGGCCCTGTGGGACCTTATCCAGTTCCGAAGGGCCTGCAAGACGGAGCTCTTCCACCAGGCCTTCAACTAGGAGCCCCTCCCCAATAATTAATTGTGAGCCCTGCCCTTCGGAGTCATCAACAGCAGCCTGAACTGGCCACAGAAGAAGAAACAGAATTAGAAGCGTACCAATAGGGCAGGATATCACTTTGCCACCACCATCTCATTAATATTCTCAGACCAATTGTACTAGCACTTTACAGCATCTGGATTGTTCTTAGAAGGTTTTATGATTGTTTTAATGGTTATTTATGCATTTTAAGTTCTGTAAGATGCCGTGAACCAGCTTCAGCGGGGAGGGCGGGGTATAAATTTGATCAGGGCTTTTTTTGTAGAAAAAGCCCAGCAGGAACTCATTAGCATAATAGGCCACACCCAACAGCAGAAACCCATTAGCATATTAGGCCACACCCTGACAGCACAGCTCATTGGCATATTAGGCCACACCCCACATGTTACCAGAAGTGTGGTCATCCAATCACACCCACCTTTTGCTTCTTATTAGGTTTACTTTGTTGTCAAAACCCTGGGCTTTTTTTGTAGCAGGAACTTCTTTGCATGTTAGGCCACACACCCCTAATGTAGCCAATCCTAATGAGTTTCTGCTGTTGGGTGTGGCCTGTTATGCTAATGAGTTCCTGCTGGGCGTGGCCAACTCAGGAGCCAGCCGGAACTCCGTTCCTGTGCGTTCCTGC
>NW_015168738.1:130689-132252 GCF_001447785.1 Gekko japonicus | reverse complement strand
AAAAATAGCCCTGAATTTGATAAATAAAGGTTCTATCCCCCGGGCCACACAAAGTGTCAAAAGAAACCTTCACCTGAGATTGGGCCATCCCAGCTGTCTATCCTGAAGCCCTCATTTCTTCCCACCGATGCTTCTCTTCGAAAGTTATTTCATATCTCTCACTGGATGCCTCTCTGACTTAGTTTTAAATGTTTTGGCTGCATACTGGGGCACGTGTGCAAGATGCCAGACGTTTCCCTTCCACAAGCTTTTGTCTGAACCTCCCAATGAATTAGTCTGAAAGGACACCATTAGATTTGGCAGCCTTCTACGTGTTTTGCGTTCTTTGGAAAGTGTTGTGTACGCAGGCACTGCACATCTCAAACCTTTGCCCTTTGCCCCTGCTAGTGCTGGGAGGATTCTAGTTTTGCCTAAGGTTAGCGATTGAAAAGTGAAACATTTAATCTGCTGCTTGTGGAAATGACAACAGCGGACAGAATTCTTGTGACTTAAAAAACATACTGTATTCTGAAAGATTCCTGTCTCTCTGGAACACTTCACAAAGTTTATTTTCCTACTAAGTTTCCCTGGCTGTAGATCCACTCGAAGCCCAGTTCAAATACTTGCCACCTTTTAAGCCCTAAACTGTTGGTTACCTCTGCAGTGAATGCAAGCAGCAGTTAGTCACTGCTAGGTAGCTTAACATTTTAAGTATTTTGTGTAGCAACAAGTGGGTGTGAAGGGAATTATATGCAAGTCTGGTTTTTCTGATGTGGCCAGAATGTCATGTGTAGGCGGAGAGGCCAGGGTTGTTTGAATTCCACCGTTTGCCTTCAGAGAGCTAGCAGTGGGTTTTGAAGGAGATCCTTGCCAAAATGGACCCAAGAGCCTTGGTGTAACATTTATGTTCCTGTTCTGCTTTGGTCCCCTAAGGGAACCAAAGCCTCTTACAGAAATGTCCTAAATGAAGCAAGTGCGTGGAAGCTAAACAGACAACAAGCCAAGCAAGCTTACCCTGGGCAGGTCTTGCCTACCTGGCTGTTGTTGGCCGCAGGCTGTGTGCCCTGGGCTAAAAGTCAAGGGCCAGATGCCCCTGGCTGTGCCCAGACTTCTAGTTTGCACATCCAGTTTGGCCCAGTCTGGAAAACCTCAAGAGACTGAGCTGTGGATTTAAATCTGTATTGGGTTTCAGTGGCTGGCAGGGATAGGCTTGGTTTGAATCCGCAGTTTATCTAGCGGCAGCTACAAAATACCCTGAATCCAAGCGTGCTTGAAGTGAGCAAGCGTTTCCATCCTGTCTAAAGACAGAGCGAAACTTTGACGTCACTGCACCTGTCCCTCAGTGGGCGGTTCGGACTGTGGATGTCCTGAAATCCTGGTTCCAAACTTAACCGTGAAACATAGACGAGAATGACTTTCAGGTGCAAAATGGTTTGGGGTAAAGGGTGACGATGTCGTCATGAATTACGGCACTTTCGTAAGATGAGGAATGAGGAAGAGAGTTCTTCCCGGGCAAAAGTGCCGCTGGGGTGTTCCGCTGGGCCTTGCCTGCCGCGTGACAGCAGCTCTTTGCCTCTCTCTACA
>NW_015168738.1:85579-130136 GCF_001447785.1 Gekko japonicus | reverse complement strand
ACACGTGCTGGCACAAAGAGATGGCTCCGGACCCCTTGGTGCTAGAGGATCCTCGCTTTGCCCTTTGTGATGGAGACTGAAATGTCTTAACCCGTAAGCCGAAATGGCTCTCGATCTCGGAGGCGAATATCATTCTTTCCAAGAAAGCCAAAGCACTCTGTGCTCTAGCTGCATCCTCACCTGCATGCCCCTTCGGAATGAGATTTGATTCACTCTTTTAGTGTTGCATTTAGAAACAAAAAGAATTCGGTACCACAGACTCGGTGGTCACAGGGTGGGCCGCAGTTCCTGCCCAGGAAAGGCGAGTGGTTTAGACAGGTCTCTTCACCAGCACTTTGCAAGGTAGCTTTCTTGGGGACATTCACTTATAAGGCTTTGTGTTATGCTAAGGTTTGATTGCTTTGGAGTTGCCGGTAGAAACAGCACCTGGATGCTCTTACTCAAAGATGTGGGCAAAATTTGGGCCACCTCAACTTTCCCAATAAGAGTTGTCCTGGCTTCACGTCAAGATCTGTAATAGCCTCTAAGATACATGCTGCCAGGTTTTATATACACATTTATAGTACTGAGTGTACTTTCCCCCATGTCTAAAGCATTTACTTTCAGTGGAAAATCCAGCAATTGGTTCACTGTTCCAAAAAGTGAGAATATAATCCGAAGAGCCTCTGTGTCATCCATGTGAAACTGGAAGCAAGTACCCCAACTCAAATTGTACTTCATTTCTCTCTTAAAGCCACCAATACCACTCAGAACATTTCCAACAAAGGAGCAGCTATGAGGGGAACAAAGCATTATCTAAAAAAAATAAGTCTTAAAGAGAGAGTCCTCTAATCTCTCTCTGCCCTTCGCGCAGGACTGCAGTGCAGCAAGACGGCACGAACAGTCTGTGTCGACCTGTCTTTATCTTGACCTTTCTGTGCTGCAGGAAAGATATCGATGAAGAGGCCAGGCAGGAAACAGAATTGTCAGATGGTTTGTGACTAAAATTCTGGCTTGGACGGTTGGATCCAGTAGCCTGTTCGAACGGTCTCCTGACCTGGAATGAAAGGAAGCCATACTGGTCGATTTAGTGAGGGTGAAATTCTAAGGGTGCTTTCACAGCCAGCCGTTCTCACCAGTACTCCTTCTGATACCCTCTTGGGCCACTTGGATCTTCTCTCTAGCATCTCGGGGGCCCCGGCACTTCAGGCTCAGGCTCTGCCTCTGCCGTCATTATCTAGACATCTCAGTTTCCTTTTCCTTCCACCTCTTCATTTCAGAAATGGTAGCTGAGTTCCGATGACTCCTCACCAGTTTCATCTTCTTAGCTCCTGGCCTGGATTTCTGGCCTAAGTCTAGTTGACTTTGGATTCTTCTCATGGGTCACATGTAGTCTCCACTTATGGGAAGGAAAATGGGGGTGGTGTTTTCTGATACTGACCCTTAGCTGTCGGAAACTCTTGATGTAAGTACCTTTTCCAGGTAGGAGACTTTGCAGTGGGTGGTTGAAACGAATCCAGATACCAAACCTCTGACAACCATAAATACGGTCATTTCCTTTCAAATTCCAGTGTAGTATCTTGTGATCTCAAAGCTTTCTGCTTCCCCTTGTACAGGCTTTGTTTTCCTAACTTAGTTTTTGTTCTTGACTGCAAATGCTAAACGAGCGGATAAGTGGACTGAAGAAGCTTTTTTTTTCGGAATGTCCTCAGTGGAGCAGTCGCCGTGTCGCATGCAAAAAAAAAAACCCACGGAAAAGTTCTCTGTTTGATAAATGGAGAAACGGTCATATCTTTCTACCCAACGCTGGAAGCAAAATCGTGCTCTGTGCATTTTGATATTTGATCTTTTTTTCCGAGACAGTAACTATTTTTCCACAGTTGGGTTTATCATTATCATGGTTCATACTCGTCTGACTGCTAAACGATGCCGTGTTTCAGTTTGTGTGGCAAGAACGAATGGAATAAATTTGAACTGTGTTCTGAAGTGAAGCGTCTGTTGACTTCTCTGTCAATCCCCGCAAGTCTCAGCAACTCCCCCTTACAGCTTTGTATCTGCCCACTGTGCAATAACTCCGACCCGGTGAGCCAGCTGCTGTCTTAGCTGCCTTGGGATTGTGTTGTGATCATCAAAGAGAGGGGAAGTCCCCCTTTCCAGATGAAATTGTCTGTGAGCCACTGACCACTGAAACTCAGCTTCAGAACATCAGAAGAGCCCTGCTGGATCAGACCAGTGGTCCTGTCTCCCAATGGCCTTCTCCTGATGTTGTCTCCTGGCTCTGGGATTCAGAGATTTAGTGTCTCTGAACGTGGAGGTTTCATTCAGCCACCATGGATAGACCCAGGAGTCTTTTTGTAGAAAAAGAGCTGCAGGAGCTCATTAGCATATGCCATGCCCCCTGACATCACCGGAAATGATGTCAGAAGGGGAAGCAAAAGGGGGGGGAGGCATCTTCAAAAGCCTCCCCTTCCCCAGCCGACCTGCGGGGGGCGGGGATAGAGAGTTGGGCCGCAGAAGGCGGAAATAGGGAAGGAAAGAGAAGAAAAGAAGGAAGGAAAGGGGATAAAAAGAGAGAAGGGAAGAAGGGAAAGAAAGAGAAGGAAAGGAAGAAAAGAGGAAGGAAGGAAGAAAAGGAAAGAGAGAAAGGAAAGGAGAGAAGGAAAGGAGGGAAAGGGCAAAGAGATGGGGGAAGGAAGGCTCTCCCACCCCCATCAAGCCCCCGCCACCCCGGCAGATCCCTCACTTACCGCAACGCTCCAGGAAGCCGATGACTGGCCTCCCCAGGGCCACAGCGCTCCAGCGCAGGCCCCGAGAGGTCGGTGACGGGCCTCTTCGGGGCTCCCTGGGGCTGCAGTGCTCCAGCGTGGGCCCCGGGGGGCCGAAGACGGGCCTCCTCCGGCCTACCCGGGGCCGCAGCACTCCAACGCAAGCCCCGGGAGGCTGACGATGGGCCTCCTCGGGGCCACAGCACTCCAGTGCGGGCCCCGGGAGGCCGACGACAGGCCTTCTCGGGCCTCCCCGGGGCTGCAGCACTCCAGCACGGGCCCTGGGAAGCCGACGACGGGCTGCAGCATGGGGAGCTGGGGACGGGGCTTGCTGCCACCACCATTTGTGCCAGCTTTTGGGCTGCCGGAGCAGTGCTCCGGCCCCAAAAGACCCCTGGATAGACCTATCCTCCATGAATGTGTCTAATCCCCTTTGAAAGCTGTTTGTCCCTGTGGCCTTCACAACATCCTCTGGCAGCGAATTCCACATTTTAAACTGTCTAAAAAAGTGTTCCCTTGTTTTGTAAAGGGAACGGACACAGCCTTCGATTCAGATCCTGTCCTCGGTCCCTAGGATGTTCTGCTGTCCCTCAGTGCTTTCTGCTGACAGGTTCCATCAAGTTTCTTATCAGAACAAGCATTTCTAGGGCAAGAGCTAACGAGTCCTGTTTGCATCTGCTTGCGCAACAGGGAGGTCTTGCAGCATCCTGCGCTATGTCCTATGCTGCTCCGGAGGCTCCTGAGGAGCAACGTTTCAGGGGTAAAAAGATAAGACACTTGGGAGGAGGTCACAAACCCCCAGTGTGTGAGAACTCCCTCCGTGTTTTGGGTCACGCATGTACTAGTCCTTCCGAAGAACTAAAATTCTGGAGTGGGTATTCCTACAGTTTCTCTGAAGACTACACATCACGTCCAATGAGAGATCTTTCTGCGTAGTTCTCATTCCTTTATTTACTACATTTAACCCTGCCATCGTACGAGACTATAACATCAAAGAAGTAAAAGTCGTGACCAAATTACTAATGTTGTTTCTGTTACACTCGGTGAATTTCAAATCTGAATAATTCATGCACAGACTTGGCTTTTATAAAATCACAGAATCATATTCTTCTCCCAATCCAAAGGTATGCCCAATACATACTGGAAAAGTCCCAAAGGAAAATGACTTTTCACAATTTCAGTGAGCAATACTCTTCAGACAATTTGGGCATCGTTTTCAAACATTCATATTCCTTCAACCAGCCAGCAGAGAAATCAATGGTCCTGGCAATGTGGAGTCGGCTTGGAACATCCTAGTTTCCTCAAGGTCGGGACCAGTGTTCCCCTCTAAGCTGAGTTGCTGTGAGCTAGCTCATAGTTTTTTAGCCTCCGGCTCACACATTTTTACCTTCACTCAGGGAGGGTGGCTCCAGAGCCAACTGATTTATGCAGGAGCCAAATCGCTCGCTCCACAACTTTAATGCCAAATAGCTCACAAAGTAGAATTTTTGCTCACAGCTTAGAGGGAGCATCGGTCGGGACTCCAGTATACAACTGTTTAAATGCAAATAACAAAAATTCCAAGAAGTTCTCTCCTCAGTTGGCATTCACCTTCAAGTTTCATGGTTAACAGTGCAAACATCTAATCGAGTGCGTTACATTTTTATTTACTTACTAAATTCCTAGGCCGCCCTCCCCTGTGAGCAGGGCTCAGGGCAGCTTACAACAGAGATGTACAATAAAGATATGTTAAAAAAAATTAAAACCGACAAAGAAAGCAACAGTCCTTAATAAAATCGATCCGTCCCAAGATGGCTAGCAGTCAGAATTCCTGGTTTAACAGATCGCAAACCTCCCAATCTGGAAGAAACTTGTAAAAGATGGTGGGGGGGACACATGAAGAGTAAGAAGAGTATGAGGGTGCCAGGTCACATAATTGTGCCGTCGCTGTCCGCAACCGAAACCTGGCGAAACACCTCTGCCTTACAAGCCCTGCAGAAAGGCAACAAATCCCGCAGGGCTCGGATGTTCTCTGGCAGAGAGTTCCACCGGGCAGGGGCCAGGGCCGAAAATGCCCTTGCCCTGGTTGAAGACAGCCGGATCCCTCTCGGGCCGGGGACCACCAGGAGGTTCTTACATCATTTTTTAAATTTTATTTTATTTGTTAAATTTTGACCCCGCCTTCCCAGCTGAGGCTGGCTCAGGGGGAATCCAAACCTGGTTCTCCCAGATTAGAGTCTGCGCACTTAACCACTACACCAAACTGACAAAGAGCCAAATCCTGCAGGGCTTGGATGTTCTCCAGCAGAGAGTTCTGCCAGGCAGGGGCCAGGGCTGAAAAAGCCCTTTGCCCTGGTGGAAGACGGCCGGATCTCTTTCGGGCCAGGGACCCTCGGGAAGTTCTTACTTCCTGAGCGTAACGCTCTTCTTGGGGCATATTGAGAGACATGTCTGTGTGTTTAAGTGCCTTCAAGGTGCAGCCGACTTATGGCCACCCTGTTTGGTGAGAGAGCCAGTCTGGTGTCGTGGTTAAGTGCGCAGACTCTAATCTGGGAGAACCAGGTTTGATTCCCCCCTCCCCACTTGCACCTGCTGGATGACCTTGGGCAAGCCTTCTTTGTGACCCCATGGACCAGATCACGCCAGGCCTTCCTGTCTTCCGCCGTCCTCGGAAGCTGGCTCAATTTTATATTCGTTGCATCTATGACACTGTCTAACCATCTCATCCTTTGCCGTCCCCATCTTCTTTGACCTTCAGTCTTTCCCAGCATCAGGGTCTTCTCCAGTGAGTGCTCCCTTCTCATTTGGTGGCCAAAGTAGTTGAGCTTCAGTTTCACTCTCTGGCCTTCCAGGGAACAGTCAGGGTTGATTTCTTTTAGGATTGACTGATTTGAACTTCTTGCAGTCCAAGGGACTCTCAAGAGTCCCGCTAGTACTCAGGGCTAAAAGAGTGCCTACCGCGCATGCGCGCATCCTGCCACCGGGATGCCATGTCCCGTCGGCGTTGTTCCCGCAAACGGGATATTGGTGGGGGTGAGTCAGGGGGCGTGTTACTCCAGCGTGATTCTGCTTCAGCTGTGGCTTCAGTCTTATCAGGTGCGGGGTTTTCAGGAGCCGGGAGCTCATCCCCAGCAGTACTTAGGCCTTCTGCTGGCGCCAAATGCTTATCCCCAGCAGTACTTAGATCTTCTGCTGGGGCCAAGTGCTAAGGTGCAGCTGTGACACAGGCACATAAAACGGCACATATATTACAGTAAAAACACCTAAAACAGTACTACAACCAATTGGCGACATAAGTGCTAGTATTATTCTTGATTGTCGTTACTTCAACGATGACTGCCGTACTCCGTTCTCGTTAAGATGCTGAACTGCAGGCTGTGGAAGGTCAGTAGTTCAGCAGTTCGAGACCCAGGTGCCGCATGATGGAGTGAGCTCCCATCTCTAGTTCCAGCTCCTGCCAACCTAGCAGTTCGAAAGCAAGAAATTGCAAGTAGATAAATAGGTACCACTTCGGTGGGAAGCGTTCCGTGCGCCTTGGTGTTTAGTCATGCCGGCCACATGACCACGGAAACGTCTTCAGACAGCGCTGGCTCTTCGGCTTTGAAACGGAGATGAGCACCGCAACCCTAGAGTCGGATTCGACTGGCTTTCGAGCAAGGGAACCTTTACCTTTTTTACAGCACTTCTATATGATTCCAGTTAGAAGGCTGCTTCTCAGACTCTGTAGAGTGACCACAACTGATATTAGGATATCTGCTGACATAGCAACGTTTTTTGGAGGGGGGTGTAGCGTTAAGTGCCCTCCCCGCCTGCCAGGAGAGAATGAAGATGCCCAGTCACTTCCCACAATCAGAAAAGGCACCTTTAGACATTTCTCTGCTAGTCTGACATATTTATTGCTTTACAACTGTTGACCCGATCACCTTAACTTATCTAGTGTCACTTTGCATCCCTTGATCACCACCATGTTGCATGTTCATGTGCTGTTCATTCTCGCGCTATAGGTCTGAACCTTTTTTGCCATTCTAGGCATTTGACGAACACTCATACCTTGAATAAACCTTTGTTGGTCTTAAAGGTGCCGCTGGACTCTAAATTTGTTGTACTGCTTCAGAGCAACATGGCTGACCAACTGGATCCATTTAAAGGAACATACACACATAACTTGAAATCATTACAGGCAGGGGTCATTTCGTAGAAAAAGAGGTGGCGAAGCTCATTAGCATAATTTATTTGCATAGGCCACGCCCCCTTGACATCACCGGGAGTGTGTCAGAAGGCAACACCCACTGCTCAGGCTCCACTGGACTGTTTTGGATTGCTATTGGGGGGGGGGACATGCGGATCTGTCCTCGCAGGGGAGAGAGAGCTTGTGCCTGAATAAAACTTGGTCTTAAAGGTGCCACTGGACTGTTTTGGATTGCTAGCTATGGGGGGGGAGGGAAACGCGCAGATCTGCCCTCACAGAGGAGGGAGAGCTTGTACCTGAAGGCGGGCCGGGGGGGGGGGCTCTGCAACTTAACTGGCTGCTTCTTGCTCCTCATGGCCCGACTGAGGGCTGCTGGGAGCAGGGGGCGGGGCTTGTTGCATGTGCCCACCCCTTGGGCTCCTTACTGCCAGAGCTCCACTCCTGTGCACTCCCGCAGGAAATGACCTCTGATTACAGGGACGCTTAAGACAGAAGGGCCGATAACGGAAGCTTGGCTGTTGGGTGGAAAGAAGAGAGGGTTGCCAACTCGAGGTTAGAAAATTCCTAGAGATTTGCAGGTGGGGACGGGGGGGATGGGACTTCAGAAGGGTCTAATGCCCTAGACTCCACCCTCCAAAACAGTCTTTTCCTCCAAGGAATCTAGGGTTGCCAACCTCCAAGTGGGGGCTGGAGAACCCCCCCCCAAAATTACAACCACTCTCCTGATGACAGAGATCAGTTCCCTTGAAAAAAAAATGGCTGCTTTGGAGGGTGAAGTTGATGGCTTTATATTCTGCTGAGGTTGCTTCCCTCCCTGACCCTCACCCTCCCAAGGCTCCACCCCCAAACCTCCAGGAATTTCCTGACCTGGAGATGGCAACCATAAGGGGAATGAATCTGTAGTAGGGAAATCCATTGTGATTCCCGGAGAGCCGCTGCCTCCACTGGGGCTGTGTGGGGGGGAAGAAAGCATAAGGGAGGCCGGGAGGGTGATGGAGGCCAGAAAGTGAAAGAGAAAACAGGATGTGGTTGGGGGGAGAGAGGAAATGACAGGCATGGAAGAGAAAGTAGGAAAAGGTGAGGCGGGAGGGAGAAAGAGTGTGAGAGGAGGAGGAAGCAAAGTTTCTTGCCGGCCCCCACTTTGTATTGTGCATTCCTCCAAATCTCTTTGACGACTATTCATTATATTTTGTGACGGGTTTGGGGGTCCTCAATTTGCATGCAGTACTTTAGCTCTTATTGGCTGAAGCTTCCAGAGTAACTGGTGTTTTTTTTTCTGGAACTCATCTTGCAACTGTCCTACCTCGCAGGGTTGACCTCATTGGAGATATAAGGTGGTTGGAGACTTGGTCCTTGGTCTCTGCTTGTAAGTTAAGGGGCTGGTGGTAGTGTTACCTTGGGGCTGTGAGGATTCACACCTTGGCAATTTGGGGTTTTGTTTCTGATCAGCCCGTCACCCCTCAGGAAACTGGTTTAAAGTATTTCACACCTTCTGTAAGCTGAGCAGATACCATGGACCCCAATCTGGGGAGAGGGGGAATGTTGGACTGCCATCTGGCTCCCCAATATGTGCTGGGTGAGTGATAAGGATCACAGCACACTGCCCATTGCACTATAGGGTTGAACTGTGTGCAAATAGTGAATGGATTGACAGCCAATTGGCTACGTGTCCTCAGCTGGTGGACACAAAGTGAGTGTAATTGGCTGGTATTTAAGCTTCCCGACTATACAGGGGAAGTTGTTCTGACCCAGCAGTGCATAATGTCCCCACTCCTCCACTTGCAGCTGCTGGATGACCTTGGGCAAGCCATAGTTCTGTCAGAGCTGTACTTGAAAGAGCAGTTTCTATCATAGCTCTCTCAGCCCCACCTACCTCACAGGGTGTCTGTTGTGGGGAGAGGAAGGGAAAGGAGTTTGTAAGCTGCTCTGAGACTCTGAGTGAAGGCTGGGGTATAAATCCCTCCCCCCCCGAAACCTCTCACACACACACTAGTACCCCTGCGTGCCTTTCTGTAAAACTGAGTTTGATTCCACTTCATCTGTTACTGACCAAGCTCCTAAGAAAGCAATTCTTTGGTCAATGCTGGGTTGGAAACAGAGAGAAGGAACGTTGGTGGTCATCTAGTCGTCCTTACGTCAGTGCAGGAGTAGGCACCTTGCAGGGCATTCTCCAGAGAGCTCCCAGCCAGGCTGTGAACAGACACAGCTGTGCTTAACTTCCCCAGGGCTGGTACATTAGGCTTTCTAGTTGTAGAACAGCATGCTAAGAAGACGTTGTGGGGGAGGACGAACTGGATCCTCAAACCAAGAACACAAAAAGGCCCTTGCTGGATCAGACCAAGGGTCCATCTAGTCCAGCATCCTGTCTCACACAGTGGCCAACCAGTTCCTCTAGAGGGCCAACAACAGGGCATGGAGGCCAAGGCCTTCATGAGAACATAAGAAGAGCCCTGCTGGATCAGATGTCTAGTATTTTGGGGGAGGGAGAAGAGGAGGAGCCCTGTGTAGCCAGTTTCGAGTTAGCAGAAGCTGGCAAGCAGGAAAATGAGCTGCAGGGTTGTCAGGATTCACAGCCAACAGCTGGAATGGGGCCCTCCACCCCGGATGCAGCAGGTGAAACTATTGGTCATTTCCAGCCCTCCAGTATCACCCACACCCTTAGAGCGCTGCAAACAGAGGCTAAGAACAGTGCTACAGGAGAGACGGCAAAGTGCATGCCTCCTGGCCTGACGTCAACTGTTTGCTGATAACAAAGATGAGTAGTTGCAGGATTATTCCTGAGCAGCTGGCTGCAAGCATGACCTTTAGGCATGTGGCTATAAAAACCAGCCAAAAGCGGCTGTTAGGTGTGGAAGCAACATGTATAATAGACATTCAACCACCAACTCTGCCTTGCCTGGCTTCTGGTACCTGATACTCTGACCCTGCTAGCTAGCACACTCTATCTTATGATCTTTCTAATCAGAAAGAAACTCCCCCTCCTCTTCCTCTGGATCGCTATCCGAAGAGGTGTCTGGTTCCCAATGTGAACTCTCTCTCCTTCTTTTCCTATCAGAAGACGCCTTTTGAGCTGCTTATTGGGCCAGTGAAGCCCTCTTTTAGAGGAAGACAATCTTTCTGAGTCACCCTGTCATGCTGGGAAGGGGAGGGGAAGGTACTGGATCGGACCATGTCTGTTCTAGGGTTTCCCCCGTGGCAGAACCTCTCAATTTCCTCATGCACAGTTTGTCTAATGAGGGCAAGAAAATCAGAGGAAAGAACAGAAGGCCCGGCTTCTGGTGCTCGACTCACAAATCAACGTGATCAGCTGTCATCAGAATGGGCCCTGGCTCTGTGTTAATTGCCGGCGCCTCCAAACGTTGGTTCCGATTGTTCCCACTGCATCGACTGGAGAGATTTTCAGGACCTTCTCTCTCGGTATGTTGTGCTCAATGGATCAACATCTGCTGATGGTCCCCAGCCCAAAGGAGCCTCAACCGGAGCCAGGGCATTTTCAGCCCTGGTACTGGCCCGGTGGAACACTCTCCTGGGTGAGATCCAGGCTCTGCAGGACTTATTAGTTTCAGGGGGCCTGTAAAACAGAGATGTTTCGCCAGGCCTATGGATGAGGCGGTGGAGTCCTACCAGTATTGGCCTCCCCGACGCGTTTCCGGTGTGTCATTTTCTATGATATCTTCTCATCCGGTCACCTCCTGCAACACTGGTTTAACCATCCGTGATCCACGTATATGGAGCGGCCTCAGAAACAGCTGTACTGGAGCCACCAATGAAATGAAATGATTTTATAGCTGGATTTTAATAATTTATTGATATTGCTGATTGTTTCCTTGTAATTTATCATATTTCTTATATTGTTATATTGTGGCTTCGTATCACCCTGAGCCTTGCCATGCTGGGGAGGGTGGGCTAGAAATTTAATAAAGCAAATATTAAACATGGGGAGACCACAGCCTCCATCTGGGTGATTGGAATGGCAGCCAGGGGTCATTTCCTGCGGGAGCGCACAGGAGCGGAGCTCCAGCAATAAGGACCCCAGGGGGCGGGCACATGCAACAAGCCACGCCCCCTGCTCCCAGCAACCCTCAGTTGGGCCACGAGGAGCAAGAAGCAGCCAGGTAAGTTGCAGAGCCCTCCCCCCCCCGGCCCGCCTTTAGGTACAAGCTCCTCTATGAGGGCAGATCTGCACGTTTCCCCCCCACACAATAGTTAGCAATCCAAAACAGTCCAGTGGAGCCTTTAAGACCAAGTTTTATCTGTGAGGACAGATCTGCACGTTCTCCCCCCCCCCCCAATAGCTAGCAATCCAAAACAGTCCAGTGGAGCCTGAGCAGTGGGAGTTGCTTCTGACACACTTCCGGTGATGTCAGGGGGTGTGGCATATGCAAATGAGTTATGCTAATGCGCTCCTGCACCTCTTTTTCTATGAAATGACCCCTGATGTCAGCCAGTCAGTGCTTCTAACTCTTCCTTGGAGAGAAAACCATCACTGCCCTTGCAACCCTCCCTTATACGAGTGGCTGAAAGGACACACTCTTAGGACACACACTGAGAGCCAGTTTGGTGTAGGGGTTAATCGCGTGGACTCGAATCTGGGAGAACCGGGTTTGATTCCCCACTCCTCCACTTGCACCTGGCTGGATGACCTTGGGCAAGCCGTAGTTCTGTAATACCTGTCCTTGAAAAAGAGCAGTTTCTGTCAAGAGCTCTCTCAGCCCCACCTACCTCACAGGGTGTCTGTTGTGGGGAGGGGAAGGGAAAGGAGTTTGTGAGCCGCTCTGAGACTCCCTTGGGTAGCGAAGGGCGGGGTATAAATCCAATCTCCTCCTCCTCCTCTTCTTAAAGCCTGCCAGATTTAAAAAGAATTAAACAAAAAAAAGAAACCTGTGCAAAAATCATGAAAAACGTTCAACAAATAAAACAATATGAAGTTACATAAGTGGTGTTGTTGATCAAAAATATAATGTATACTACGCAAATCAGTAACTCAAAAGCACAAAGTGACGGAACACATGGTCCAAATCCACAAATAAAAGCTATGCTTGCCAATTACAATATTGTAGAATCATACAAAGCATCTTTTATTTGTGGATTCGTGTTATTACTGTTTTATATTTACTAGTTTCTCAGCCGTTTCTTTGCTATAAGGCGGTTTTGGTGTTCCATATTTGAGGAAGCAAGGCGAGACGAGTTTTGCAAAGGGGAATTATAAATATTGACGTTTGGACTTTTCACTGTTTGAGAAATTTGACTTGGGACTATTTCTGAATGTTATTTATGTATTTGGACCATGTGTTCCGTTGTTTTGTATTTTTGAGCTGCTAATTTGCATAGTATACATTATATTTTGATCAACTACACCAGTTGTATCAGTTTGTATAATTATATTGTCTGTTGAATGTTTTTAGTTATTTTTGCACAGGTTTCAGTTTTTAATTTACTCCTGTGCTTCTCTGCTGTTTAGATTTGAAAAAAAATGGCTGTTGCCTCGGTCAGAAAGTTCTCCTGGTACTTGGGCTGACAGGGACGAGGAGGTGTTCTTGCCGTAGAGGCACAAGGCAGGAGTTCAGAATCGGAGTGGGAGGAAAAATAGTAGAGTAGGTGAAGATGTAGGAGGAGGAGGAGGAGGGATATAAAGAAGAAGAAGAAGAGATTGGATTTATACCCCGCCCTTCACTACCCAAGGGAGTCTCAGAGGGGCTTACAAACTCCTTTCCCTTCCCCTCCCCACAACAGACAGCCTGTGAGGTAAAAGAAGAAGAGATTGGATTTATACCCCGCCCTTCACTACCCAAGGGAGTCTCAGAGGGGCTTACAAACTCCTTTCCCTTCCCCTCCCCACAACAGACAGCCTGTGAGGTAAAAGAAGAAGAGATTGGATTTATACCCCGCCCTTCACTACCCAAGGGAGTCTCAGAGCGGCTTACAAACTCCTTTCCCTCCCCCTCCCCACAACAGACACCCTGTGAGGCAGGTGGGGCTGAGAGAGCTCTGAACGGAGAGAGTCTGAAGTGGGAAGGGGGAATAGGCAGAAATCACACGTCCTTCCATTACTGAAAATGCACAAGATCCAAGCTTATTAGGACCAACAGGAACATCACAGATTAGCAGACAGGATGGGAGTTTCGCAAAATTCTTCCTTAGGCTGGATATTCAATACAAAATTAAAGGCTGGGGAAAGAGTGAGTAGAGACGAAAAGGGATGTTCTGAGAAGAATACCAGAAATGGCTATTGCAGTACACTGGTTGCTCTGAAATGACTACAGGGTTGCCTTGCTTTTTCATAGTATAACCTGGGCTATTTTCGGGCAGGAACGCACAGGAACGGAGTTCTGGCTGGCTTCAGAGTCGGCCACGCCCACTACAGCCAAAACCTCTGCGTGCCTGGCTACAGAGGGAAGGCCTGGAGAGTGAGACACACACCCCGGCGACTCCGAGGCAGGTGGACCGGGGGGGGGGCCTTGTCCGGGCTCCCCACAGCTGCAGGGCACCCAGGCAAGCCATGGGGGTGTGGCCTAATATGCTAATGAGTTGCACTGTCAGGGGTGTGGCCTAATGTGCTAATGTGTTTCTGTTGTTGGGTGTGGCCTATTATGCTAATGAGTTCCTGCTGGGCTTTTTCTACAAAAAGAGCCCTGGATAACAGATTGTGATAAGTCATTCAGAAGGAACCAGTGCATCCCAACAGTAATCTCTGTCACTCTTGTAGCATCACACCTAAAATTTTTAGGTTAAAGGGGCAGATGATGCAAAAGGCTGCTGGACATCTTTCTGACTACACCTCCTGCATTTTGTGAGCATCTGACCTTTTTAAAAAATATATAGCATCAGCCATGTGGAACAGTGAGCTCCAGTTTATAAAAAGCTACACGTATCTATTAAGTTTTAAAGATTTTATTAACTCTATTTTCTTTCTACACAGCCTCTTCACTAAGGCAGGCCTCTCTGTCTTCACAGTAAACCAGCACATGTACAATCCTGCACCCAGCCAATCCAAATGGTGTATCTCCCCTCCAAAAGCTGAATTCTAGTTTTGGAACAAAAAAAATCCAAAATACAAAAAACTTGCAGAATAAATGTTATGCAATTTGTTCTGCATGCTACAGTAGTGTACACTGTTCACTCAAGCGTTTTTCTCAGAGACGGGGCAAAACCTTGAGTTTGGACTACCAAAGGGCCATCGTAATACAACTGTGGTTGACTATCTGCATTTTTACCAAAGCTCTGAGTTCCTGAACAATGCCAGATGCAAAGCTTTAAGGGGATTACTGCTGACGGTTGCAGGAACACTCGGAAAAAACAACAAAGCTTCACTCTTCTCTAGAACACAGTTCAAGTTTATTCCATTCGTTCTTGCAACACAAACTGAAACAAAGCATCATTTACCAGTCAGATGTGTATGAACCATGATTAAACCCAACTGTGGAAAAACAGTTACCGTCCTGGAAAAAGATCGAATATCAAAATGCACAAAGCGCGGTTCGGCTTCCAGCATTCGGTGTAGATATGACCGTTTCTCCATTTATCAAACAGAAGACTTTTCCGCGTGGGGTTTTTGCATGCGACGTGGCGACGGCTCCGCTGAGGACATTCCACTCTTGCCAGCTTCTTCTATCCACTCATTTACTATTTGCAGAAGAATGTAAACTAAGTTAGGAAAGCAATGCCTGTACAAAGGGGAGCAAAGTGAGCTTTGAGACCACAAGACGTTCGTTCAGACTGGAATATGAAAGGAAATGACAATATTGTTGGTTGTCAGAGGTTTGGTATTTGGACTATTAGTTTCCATCGCCCACTGCAAAGTCTCCTCTGGAAGAGGTATTTGCATCAAGAGTTTCCGACAGCTAAGGGGTCCGTATGAGCAGCCAGCACCCCCATCTTCCTTCCTGTAAGTGGAGATCACATGCTATTCACACCCTGAGTGGATGAATCCAAAGTGAACTAAACTTTGTAATGTTTAGGTCAAAAATCAAGGGCATAACCAAGGATATTTCACTTTAATGGGCAGGGAAGCCTACTGCAATTAGGCCGGCCATGTGCTGGGAAGATGAAAGCAGTGGGACGTCACCGGAACTCATCTACGCTTTCTGAAATGAAGACGTGGAAGGTGAAGATGTCCACATGACAATGAAAATCACCAAGCGTGAAGTGCCGGGGCCAAGATGCTGGCGAGACGATCCAAGCGGCCCACGATTGTACCAGGAGGACTACCGATGAAAACAGCCGGCTGTGAGGCGGCCTTAGAATTTCCCCCACGTTAAATCAATCAGAATGGCTTCCTGTAATTCCGGGTGTGGAGACCTTTCAAGTAGGCTACAGAATCCAATGATCCAAGCCAGGGTTTTAGAGTTGCATCAAACCATCTGACAATTCTCTGTACTGTCCAGCTGCTTCATCCATACCTTTCCTGTGGCACAGAAAGATTAAGACAGAAACAGGCTTACAAAGACCAAACACATCCAGCTTGCTCCACTGCAGTCCAGCGCCGGCGGCAGAGAGCGATTGCAGGGCTCGATTTTTAAGACTTTTCATTAAACAACTCGTTGTTCCCCTCACAGCGGCTCCTTTGCTCGAATCTTATCAGTGGGATCCGTGGCTGTGAGAGAGAAATGCAGCCCAACTGGAGTTGCGATTACTAGGTAATATTCTCTCTTTTGGGAACAGGGAATCAACTGCTGGATTTTTCATGGAGAGTAAAAGCTTTAAACATGGGAAAAGGTACGCTCAGTACTATAAATGTGCACAGAAACCCTGATCTTGGAGGCTATCACAGATCTTGACGTGAAGCCAGAGCAACTCTTATTGGGAAAGTTGAGGTGGCCCAAATTTTGCCCACATCTTTGAGTAAGAGCATCCAGGTGCTGTTTCTACCGGCAACTCCAAAGCAATCAAACCTTAGCATAACACAAAGCCTTATAAGTGAATGTCCCCAAGAAAGCTACCTTGCAAAGTGCTGGTGAAGAGACCTGTCTAAACCACTCGCCTTTCCTGGGCAGGAACTGCGGCCCACCCTGTGACCACCGAGTCTGTGGTACCGAATTCTTTTTGTTTCTAAATGCAACACTAAAAGAGTGAATCAAATCTCATTCCGAAGGGGCATGCAGGTGGGGATGCAGCTAGAGCACAGAGTGCTTTGGATTTCTTGGGAAGAATGACATTCGCCTCCGAGATCGAGAGCCATTTCGGCTTACGGATTAAGACATTTCAGTCTCCATCACAAAGGGCAAAGCGAGGATCCTCTAGCACCAAGGGGTCCGGAGCCATCTCTTTGTGCCAGCACGTGTTATCAGGTGGAGGTGAGGGATATCCAATCGGACGCCTTACAAGAGTGCTGTTTTCCCAGTCTGGCTGGTTCTCAACTAGAACGTCTTGGGCAGTGGCGCACACACGATTCTTTGGTGGGTTCTCTGTGGAACCTGTCAAGGATTAACATGGCACCCAATCATTAAAGACTGGGGTACGATGTGGACTAATTTCAGAAGCCTTCATTATTGCAGCTCTGCTGAATCTGCTTGACTGCCTTGATTTGAAGGGAAGGTGTAACAGCCCCGGGTTTTCACTGCCTTCACAAAATGAGGAAGCACACAACAGTGCTGCCATTTCAAAAAATTTCCAGAAACCCTAAGAAAATCAGCAAAGTGCCCAGGCCGCATTTCAGACCACGTTCTTCTCCCTTTTCCTAGCAGACGTCCAGTCTTGCTAGAGAGGGGGAAAGACTGTGCCTCGAAAAAACAGTCCTACGGAGACACCAGTGCGATGGAGTTCGACTCTCTCCTGCTGGGCCTTTGTAGAGAGAGGCAAAGAGCTGCTGTCACGCGGCAGGCAAGGCCCAGCGGAACACCCCAGCGGCACTTTTGCCCGGGAAGAACTCTCTTCCTCATTCCTCATCTTACGAAAGTGCCGTAATTCATGACGACATCGTCACCCTTTACCCCAAACCATTTTGCACCTGAAAGTCATTCTCGTCTATGTTTCACGGTTAAGTTTGGAACCAGGATTTCAGGACATCCACAGTCCGAACCGCCCACTGAGGGACAGGTGCAGTGACGTCAAAGTTTCGCTCTGTCTTTAGACAGGATGGAAACGCTTGCTCACTTCAAGCACGCTTGGATTCAGGGTATTTTGTAGCTGCCGCTAGATAAACTGCGGATTCAAACCAAGCCTATCCCTGCCAGCCACTGAAACCCAATACAGATTTAAATCCACAGCTCAGTCTCTTGAGGTTTTCCAGACTGGGCCAAACTGGATGTGCAAACTAGAAGTCTGGGCACAGCCAGGGGCATCTGGCCCTTGACTTTTAGCCCAGGGCACACAGCCTGCGGCCAACAACAGCCAGGTAGGCAAGACCTGCCCAGGGTATGCTTGCTTGGCTTGTTGTCTGTTTTGCTTCCACGCACTTGCTTCATTTTGGACATTTCTGTAAGACGCTTTGGTTCTCTTAGGGGACCAAAGCAGAAGAGGAACATAAATGTTACACCTAGGCTCTTGGGTCCATTTTGGCAAGGATCTCTCTCAAAACCCACTGCTAGCTCTCTGAAGGCAAACGGTGGAATTCAAACAACCCTGGCCTCTCCGCCTACACATGACATTCTGGCCACATCAGAAAAACCAGACTTGCATAGAATTCCCTTCACACCCACTTGTCGCTGTACAAAATACTGAAAATGCTAAACTGCTTCGCAGTGAAATATCTGCTGCTTGCATTCACTGCAGAGGTAACCTTTGGGTAGTGAAGGGCGGGGTATAAATCCAATCTCTTCTTCTTCTTCCATTATACGCAAATACCTGGGAGAAGGATTTTCACACCTGGAGCGCCACACCTAAAAGGGCCCTGTCCCTACCGTTGACCCAAACGATGAGGGGACGTGAAGCAGGACCCCCAACGGTGACCTGAAGGGCCGGTAGATCAAGTATAAGAGCAGGTGGTCTTCTTGGTATCCCGGTGGCAAGAGGTTTAGGGCTTAAAGGTAGAAATTTCCTCAATTTAGACTGGAGTAGATCTACAGTCAGGGAAATTTAGCAGGAAAATAAGCTTTGTGAAGTGTTCTGAAGAGACAGGAATCTTACAGAATGCAGTATTTTTTTAGTTAGAATTCTGTTCATTGTTGTCTATGACAAACCTGTCAGGTTCCGAAGGAGCCTGACAAAACCTTTGCCCACTTCCCTCCCTCAGTGCCTAGATTTTCCGTTTTTCTGTCTCCTCTTTGACTGAGCAGCCCCGACAACATGGTTTCTTCTCCCCTGAAGAAACTTTGGCTGCCCCACCCTGTCAGTAAGATATATTTTGGCTATTTGCTCAGCCCAGGAACCTGAGGGAAGGGACAGGATCGCCCCTTAACTGAAAAACCCTGAAAATGGCACTCGAGATGCTTTTAAAAATCAAAAATAACAAAAGGCTTTATTTAACATCAAGGGGGAAAGTCAGGTGAAATGAGCGGTTGAAAGTACTGAGGTAAAACCAGTGGCAAGTACAGAGTTTTGTTCTTATGTATCAGGCTAATGAGAGGTTCTTAAATTGTTCACAGTTTCTTTAAATCTTTGTACTGAGAGGCTTTCGTTCTTGTGTTTCCCCAAACACTCCAGCACACTTTACTTGTATAACTGCTGAGACTTTTTGGTGCCCAGAAGGCTGGTATCCTCTGCCCAGTACCTAAAACCCTTCTCTTGCAACACCAGTACTCTTCTTGAGTTGTTCACTGACTTTTAAGGTCTCTACAGGCAGTTTCTAATCACACCAAACCAGGGATCTGGACTCCTCAGAGATCTCTCCCTATTTGACTGGACAGGGAATCATCTTCTCTCCCTAGAAGTTCTATCCCCTTTCCTTTGGCCTGAATGGGAGTCTTCGTCGACTACCCAAACCTCCTTGCAAAACCTCCCCCAATTCTCTATGTTCAAACTGCTCTAAGCTTATGCTGAATTCAGACTGCATTCAGTCACAGCTGAAATCTGACTCTGTCAACACAAAACCCTTTTTCTGTCAGGGCTAGACTCAGACGGTCTCAGTGCATGTCTCTTCTCAGTTAAGGCAGGAATCTGACAGAATTTCCTCAGCATACAGCACTCACAAGACTTTTTTTGCTCAGCTGATGCCAACCAATCAGATTGCCTGGAGCAACCTGTCACTCAAGGCTCTTTGAATAATTAACCCTTAACGGTCCTTTAGGTGTAGGCACAGCACTTTAAAGCCTCTTAAAAATACAGCCTGCCACACTGTCATTTTGGCAAGCAGCAGATGAAATGCTTCCCTTTCGAATTCAATCACTAACCCTAAGCAAAACTACAATCCTCCCGGCACTAGCCGGTTCAAAAGGGCAATGGGAAAAGGTGCAAGAAGTGCAGCGCCTGGGTACACAATGCTTTCCAAACACACAACATATACAGGGTTGCCAAATCTAATGGAGCCGTTTAACACTAATTCATTGGGAGATTCAAACAACAGCTTTCAGAAGGGAAACGTCTGGCATCAAGCAAATGCACCCCACCCTTCACTACCCAAGGGAGTCTCAGAGTGGCTTACAAACTCCTTCCCCTTCCCCTCCCCATGACAGACACCCTGTGAGGTAGGTGGGGCTGAGAGCGCTCTGACAGAAACTGCTCTTTTTCAAGAACAGCTGTGCAGAACGATAGCTTTCCCAAGGTCATCCAGCAGCTGCAAGTGGTGGAGTGGGGAATCAAGCCCGGTTGGCCCAGAGTCCGCGCACTTAACCACGACACCAAACTGGCTCTCAAATGAAAGCTTTGGCACAGTTGTCTGTGATGGCCCTATCATAGTTGGGGCACAGAACCTTACCAGGAGCTCTTTTAGCAGCTTCATCATCTTGGGATTTATGGGCACGTGCGGTTCCAGCAGCTACAATGGAGCTAAAAATGGATGGCCTGTCTACCGAAACTGCTGCTTTGGGCTCTGGGGGCACCTGGGCACGATACTGGAAGCTAGACTAGATGGACTGTAGGTCTGATCCATCTCAGCTACTCTTAGGGATGTACCAGAGATTGCATCTGGGATGTTCTTCATGCCAAGCTGAGCCCCTGCTGTGTGCACTGAAGGGGGGGGGGCAGGGTGTCAGCCAAATACAGAGACAAACCCCACACAATTGAAAGCAGCTGCACCTGATTCAATGGGCTCTAGATGAAGCCATTCAGCACCAACGACAGTGAACTGTCTTCTGGATTCATAAAGCTATTGCTTCTGGCTTCCCTAAAACAGAGGCTGTCACTCAAACTGGCATGCTTATTCGTTATGTTGTCCCATGTCTACTGTCACCAACGCTGTCTTCTTAGCAAGTATCCCTTATTCCAAACCCACCACCACACACTCCTGCTCTCCAAAACAATCACCAGTATGTCCTCACTGTTTGAAATAGGTCTTAAAATGGTCATGTCAAACCCCTACTACTGAACAGCCCTCCAAGTCTCACCTTTGACAGAAGTAGCTTCACACAAGCCATGTGGTCTTCGTAGACTGCTGAAAGGAGTGGAGTGATACTGTGTTTGTCTGGAGCCTGTAAAAAAAGGGGGGAGGGTTGCACTTGATGAAAACTGTTCAGACATCCACCAAGAGTAGCAGACTGCTTTAATAATGCGCTACTAATGTCATGATGGTTATGATGAGTTGGCATGGAAGAACTTAATCCAAATAAAACAGTGCCCTGTATCTGAGTACACATTCTGAAGTTTTAAGGTTTTTGTAGAGTGGACAGAAATTCCCACTAATTCCTCCTTCCAGCTGCTGAAGCTCATTGAACTTCCAGAAACTCTGTTCTTCTTTTTTTTGGGGGGGGGCAAAGGGGCCACGGTGGCTCAGAGGTTAAGACGCCGAGATGCAGACCGGAAGGTCTGTAGTTCGAGACCCGAGTGCCGCGTGATGGAGTGAGCTCCCGTCTTGTGGCCCCAGGTCCTGCTAACCTAGCAGTCCGAAAGCAAGAAATTGCAAGTAGACAAATAGGTACCACTTTGGTGGGAAGGTAACAGCGTTCCGTGTGCCTTGGAGTCTAGTCATGCCGGCCACATGACCATGGAAACATCTTTAGACAGCGCTGGCTCTTCGGCTTGGGAACGGAGATGAGCACCACTCCCTAGAATCAGATTCAACTGGCTTTCGAGCAAGGGAAACCTTTACCCTTACAAAGAATCCACCTTCAGAAACAGTCATGGGGACAAAGTGAGGATTTGCAGTGAAAGGGAACTTGTGGAAATCACACCGCCTACCGCACACTGAAAACTGATATTGCCGTGACTTCCGGTCGACGGAACAGTGATGGCGGATGCTCTCCTCACAACAGAGGAGGGTGAATCGCACACCAGCGGCCTGGTGGGGTGACACCCCCGCAGAGCCTTTGCGATAGGCTCCAGGCCAGGGGGCTTTTGAGGGGTAGCCTCTTCGATGGCGTAATGCCGGAAAATTAAGGCTCCCCTCCGCCCCGAAGGACCAGTCACTGAGTGGCCCTTGGGCACAAGCTGGACTGACCGGGACAAGCGCTGGAGATCGAGCGGAACGGCGTGAAATTTAGCACGGTCAGATAAATTGGCCGACAATGAACGTAGTAGTTTGAAAAGTGATTCCCCCCCCCACGATCGAAAACAGAGATTGCAAAGAGGGACGCCTCTTTTGCGAGAGCGGTAAACGGACACGAAGGGGGTGAGGGGAGGAACTAAACCAAAAGTGTTTTGAGAGACTTATCTGAATCGCAAAGTCGTTTGGCGAGTTTTCCAAGTTTTGAGGGAGCGGTAGAAACTGTAAACAAAACGGGAAAGATGGCGGCCCAGCAGAGAAAGTTTAAGACGAAGCTGGGCGGGCAGAGCCTGAGACCGGAAGAGGGAACAGATGTCATCAAACTCCTGGTGGATATGCTTAAGCTGGTGGTTGAACAACTCAATGGTATTAACCAGCAATTGACTGTGATGAACAAAAATTTTACTCCGCAGCAGCTCCAGCTGAAGAAAACAGAGAAAAAAGTGGAGCAGGCAAACAAGTAAATGAAAGAAATAGACACCACAAGCAAGAAGTTGAAGAAAAGGATGGGAGAGTTGGAAACGAGGCAGAATTGCCAAGAGAACCGAGTTTTACAGCTACAGATGGAAAAAGCTAACATGGCTCTCAGGTTTCAGGGGGTTCCTGAAACAGATCGAGAAGATTTGAAGAAGGTGCTCAGTGAACTTATCGCTCCAGTAGTAGGCTTAACAGCGGATGAACTTGTAAACGAAATGGAAGTAGCCTATAGGGCATACTCCAACAACATTAAAAAAAATAGTCTACTTGGAGAAATAGTGGTCAAGTTTGTAAGAAGACAAACTAGGGACACCATTTTAAAAGCAACCTCAGCAACTCCACTGAAAATGGGAAATGTAATCATCAAAATGTTAAAGGACATTCCATTTGAAATCAGACAAAAGAGAAAAAACTACAAGGATCTAATTTCTTTTCTTCAAACAAATGGGATATCGTACAGATGGGCTGTTCCGGAAGGTGTCATCTTTAAAATCAACAATAGAAGAGAGAAGATAGACTCCACTTTTAAAGCTAAAGAATTTTTGAGACGACAGCTGGGGGAAGAGGAAGAGTCCAAAGAGGAAGAAACGAAGTCTAGTGACTCTGTTACCTCGGGAACGGAAGAGGACTCTGCGGCAGAAAAGGTGCAGGACCTGCCAGAGTGGTATACGATTTCAGAGACAGAAAGCCGAAGTAAAGGCAGAAGGACTTGGAAAGTGGCCTTTTGAAGCGAAGAATAAGATGATCAGAGATTTTGTAGTTTTGCAAAATAAAACATATTCCTCCAGGGATTTAAAAAAGAAAAAAAAAACCCTGAAATTGCCCTAAAGGCTTAAAATATGGGGCTGCATGCAAGCTGCTGATATCCTACAAACAGTACCTCAAGAATACGGGACCCATTTATTTACACACTGACATCCTAATGATGAAGCAGATCGACTTATTCTGTTCTTGGTCTGATACGAGCCACTGTGGCAATGCATCTACTCTGCAACACCACAGAAGGAGAGGAGGAACAGGCGTTCACGCAGCTTTGTTTGATGTGCTGTTGAATCAAACTAACTGGAGTCACCCAGATTAACCCAATAAGTTCTTTTCAGTCACCAAGAGGACTAAGCCAGTTACGAAAGGCTGGAGACTGAGCTGCTCTTAAAACCACCAAGGGGCTTCAAAGACCGTTGTTGCTCACTGCGTATACACTCATTCCACCCTCTCCTTGAGTATACCAAGTTTTGAAATGACACAAATGCCTGTAAAACTCGGGACGAATGAGAAGATCCAAGGCAGTGGAGCCTCTACCACACAAGACCAATCTCTAGAATACCCTGTCCCCAGTTAGTCATCCACATAAGAGTTTTTCTCCAGGTCCGACTGATTTCAGTCAACGTACATTAACATCCGCTCCCTTCAGTAGAAGGAACTCCAGGATCTCCAGCTGTCCGCAATCCGCCGCGTAGTGAAGAGGTTTCCGCCCACCTTCCAGAGTCCGGTTCACATCTTCACCCTTTAACAGGAAGAAACAGTAAAACAAGGATCAAAAGGGCAAGTCATTATTCAAGCCAGATACCAGCAGTCCCAACGCTTGCATTCTGTGTTTGTTTCTGAGATCTCACAGCAACAGGGGCAAGTTGGCAAAGCCACATCTGGGTTCAAGAATCAGGAAGACATTTTTTTTTACCCAAGAAGCACAGTCTTCAAAGTGTCAGCCACAATACAATTTTGTTTTCCTCCCTCCCTTTCAACCACCCACACCTTTCCTGGCTGCTCTTTAGTCCTCTTTAGATCATATCACTAGTCCACTGAATACCTTTGTCATGGCTACCAGCGTAGCAAAGAAGGTTTCGCTTTTTCCACTAAAATAGTTATTTATGAACTAAACATTCCAGAAACGCTCATTCGATGGTTTACATTTTTAGTTATTGACTTTTTAGTTATTTTTAGCTACACTCTTCCCACCTCTAACCCATGGTGTTCAGCTTTACGTTAAGGACACAGCATGTAATGATTCCATGTTTTGGTGTGTGTGTTCCTTTAAATGTTTAGTTTGACTGCAGTAATATGAGAAGAGTGATTGTGTGTGGACAGAAATTCCACACAAGTGTATTGTGATTGGCTGATGACTGAGAGTGTGGGAGGAGGGGTGTCTGAGAGGAATCTGTGTGTGTCTGTCTAGGAGGAAATTCTGTGATATGGGAGAGACAAGTATGGAAGAGTTCTGAAGAGAGTTTGTGTGACTGAGAGTAATGAAGGATTCTGTGTGTAAAGCTTGAAGAGAGAATATAGTCTGTGTGACTATGGAATTCTGAGTCTAATTCTGTGTGAATAAGACCAACAGTTTAGTCTGTATGACTAAGACAGTTGATTCTATTCAGTGTGAATAAGACAAAGAGACTAGCCTGTGTGGCGCTATATATATATATATGAGTGTATAAGCCTGTCAGAGTGGAGTTTGAGAGACTGTTTGTGGGACCAAGCTTTGCCATTTATATTTACAAGTTCCCCTCTTCAGCAACTGTTCAAATTAACCAGAAACCTATTTTGTTCTTTATTAAGAAGAACTAGAGAAGACATTGGATTTATACCCCACTCAGAGCGGCTTACAATCACCTTTCCCTTCCCCTTCCCACAACAGACACCCTGTGAGGTAGGTGGGGCTGAGAAAGCTCTGACAGAAACTGCTCTTTTTCAAGAACAGCTGTGCCAGAACTATGGCTTGCCCAAGGTCATCCAGCTGGTGCAAGTGGAGGAGTGGAGAATCAAACCTGGTTCTCCCAGATCAGAGTCCGCGCACTTAACCACTATACCAAACTGGCTCAATTTTTTGTTTAAACTTATCCCAGACACCAGCACAGTACTTCCTCAGGGCCACATAGTCCTCTGAAGTGCCCAGACCCTAAGTCATACGACCAAAAGAGAGAGTATTAGAATTTTTAATTCCTGGTGACAGCAGAAAACTACCAAGTTTATATACACAGAGAGTGTTTAAAGGTAAAACCCTTTAAAAAAAGTCACACAGCAGAACAATATGGTACATTAATTCCTTTCCAAGGGCAAAGCAGCAATCTCCACAAAGAGCTCTAAGGGTTCTAAATAAAACCCGAGAGCAAAAATGAAATAAGCACTTGCACCTAAGCAAAATGTCATCTGCTAACAACACCCAACACCCTGCAAAGTCACATGTCAGAGAGCCCAGAAGCAGCAAGTGTGTGTGTGGGGGGGAGCCACATGTCATCATTCTACAGAAAAGGAGGACACTGGAGAATGCCTTTTGGCACCAAAATGATAGTGTGCATAAACACCCAGGGATGACAAGAGAATGTAGTGGAAAAAGAAATTAATGTAAGACACTATTCTACTGTGTCCTTAACCTGAAGGTAAGCACAGTGGCCAGGAAGTGGGAAGGGTGTAGCTAAAAAAAATCATCATACACTTACGGGTTTAGAAATTCAGGGGGGGGTCGCCATGTTGGTTCTGAAGCAGCAGAACAAAGTTCGAGTCCAGTGGCACCTTCAAAACCAACAAAGCTTTATTCAAAGTGTAAGCTATATGCAAAATACACTTTTTCAGACAAATGGAATAAAATCTGCTCAAGGGTTACTTACAGGGAAAAAGAGGGTGGAGGGGTAGCCGTTAGGAGGGGCCACTCAGAGCCAAGATGCATATGCAAAGCTGAAATTGGATCGGGTTTGCCCAGTAAAATCAATGGATAGCAGCAAATTAGCACATAAATAAAAGAGTTAACAAAAAAAGGTGAGAATGAAGCTAGAGTCCAGCAGTACCCCCAGACAAACCAAGCTCAACTCTGTACATGGGAGAACAGAGACTCAGTGTGTGCACGCCTCTTCACATACACTGAAACAGATTTCCTCAAATATTACATGCTGGTGGGGGGTAGTTGCCAGGAATAGCTGATTAGAGTCAAGATGCATAAGTAACTGAGCGATAAATATAGCTAAGATTGGAATAACACATATAGTACGATATGTAAATAGCAGCAAGTTGGCATACAAATAATAAAGGAGTTAACAACACATGTGAGAACCAAGTTGGAGTCCAGTGGCCTCTATAAGACTAACAAAGTTTATGTGTGTTTTTTGCTTTCCCTTTTCTTTTCGAAAATTAATAAAATCCTTTTTTAATTAAAAAAAGACTAACAAAGTTTAATTTCTGGGTATAAGAACAGGGTGACTTAGTGTGTGTAGTGAGATAAGAAGCCAATATCTCTGTTAAGCCCTGGTGGTTCTATTATCCTAAGTGATGTAATAACTTCTAATTCAGCAATTTCCCATTCCAGTCGGTTTCTGAAATTCCTTTGCAATAAAACAGCTACTCTGAGGTCACCCACTGAATCTCCTGGAAGGCTGAAGTGTTCTCCTACAGGTTTCTCAGCCTTGTGATTCTTGTTGACAGATTTGTGTCCATTTATCCTTTGACACAAGTTTTGTCCCGTTTGCCCTATGTAGAGAACTCAAGGGCATTTTTGGTATTTAAAGGCATATACAGTGTTAGAAGATAAGAAAGTGAATGAGTCTGAGATGGTGCAGTTGGATGTTGTTAGGTCCAGTGATTGTGTTGTCTGGGTGTATGTGGCAGCAAAGTTGGCACATGGGTTGGTTGCAAGCTCAGGTACCAGTTTCCATGCTTAAAGTAGATGTTGTATTATTGTGGCTGAGGAGTTGTTTGAGATTGGGGGGGGGGAGCATCTCTGTGCTAGAAAAGGTTTGCCCCACAGTACTTGTGAAAGAGTGGTTGTAAGTCACTGATGATGCATTGAACTGTTTTGAGTTGAGAGCTGTATGTGACCACTAGTGGTGTTTGTTATTGTCTCTTTGAGGCCTTGTCTTGCAACAGGTTTTCTCTAGGTATCAGTCTGGCTTTGTTAAACTGTTTCTTGACTTCATCAGGTGGCACATGGCAGCATTAGTACCAGTCCTACCACCAGCTCGAGATTTCTCACTCAAGAAAAGCCTTAGAGCCAAGAGATTCTTGAACAGGGCTTCTTTCAAGCATCCTCTGGTTATCCACCGTTTTCTGCCTTGGTGCCTGCACGGCACTCTACAGACTCTCTCCCGTCCTCCCTTCAAACCTCTGTCGGAGGTTAGCACCACTGCAAATTTGACTTGGTAACATCTGAAATGTGTGTCAGAATGTCCTCCGCCCCTTAATCAGGAGTGGAACTTAGGACTTCTGTTTGAGGGCAAGGAGGACATTCTGGACCCACCCAAGTTCTTCTTCTTGTCAGGATCACTACTGGCTAACTTACAATAGTATGCACTGAATTTAGGAAGTTGAGCACCCCCACCCCCTTGGAGACAGAAAGACCAACCACATTCCTGGGAGGGAGTACCCCAATGTGTTAGAATGCTGTTGTAGATTTCCCAGGTTGTGTGGCCGTGGTCTTGGCATTGTAGAACGACATTTTGCCAGTAGCTGTGACTGGCATCCTCAGAGGTATAACACAGAAAGATTGAGTACTCTCTGTGTGTGTCAAGGTGAGAAGAAAAATGGTAGGCAGGTAATTTATATCTACTCCAGAAGGTGGGGCGGGGCTGAGTCTTTATCGTGTAGGAGTTCCCCAGGCTATGAACATGCTAATGGAGGAGCTTTTGTGAGGAGGTTCTTTTGTTATATGGATTGTTTCCTGAGGAGGTTTCTGTTTCCTGAGGAGGTTCTTTTGTATGTGGATTGGCTGTTGAAATTCTAATCATCTGTAGTGCTATTGTCAGATGTAGGTCCAACTGCTGATTCTCAAAAAGAGACAGAGGTTCTGAGTTGGCTGAATTTACTTAGGGGGTAAATGTTGTAGGTAAAAGCAACAAGCTTCCTGAAGTCAGCAACTCAGAATACTGTGGCACCGAAGAACCACCACACAGCCAGTTTGGTGTAGTGGTTAAGTGCGCGGACTCTAACCTGGGAGAACTGGGTTTGATTCCCCACTCCTCCACTTGCACCTGGCTGGATGACCTTGGGCAAGCCATAGTTCTGTCAAGAGGTGTTCTCGAAAAAGAGCCGTTTCTGTCAGAGCTCTCTCAGCCCCACCTACCTCACAGGGTGCCTGCTGTGGGGAGGGGAAGGGAAAGGAGTTTGTAAGCCGCTCTGAGACTCTGAGTGAACGGCGGGGTATAAATCCAATCTCTTCTCTTCTTCTTCATCACTACAAGTATATGGTATGCTGAATTTCAGAGCCCTGTTGTGAAACCAGAAAATGTTTCCACGATAACAGGAAGTGTAACTTTTCTTCCAGAGAAAGGTTTAAACATTTGGGGGATTGGGATTCTTAAAGACTTGAGGGGTGAGGGAGTTAGGATGTTTAAAGTCCATCGGAAAGGACGAAAACAGAAAGACGATCCCTCAACACGTCAATCCCGGCTACCTGAACAAACCGGACAAGCAGACTTAGGAACATATTTCTGTCGTACAATTAGGCAGAGCAGAGGCTAAGGGGTCACTTTCCTGAGGAAAAGAAAACACGACTGGAGCTGGGTATACTGCCTTATGGAAGCTTTTAAAGAGTGATGCTAGTGAATGTGACTCTGTGAACAGTGGACTGGGCTGCTGCCGGTCTTCCACTAGCCAGTATCGCCATTCACACAGAGACTGAGGGACACGTGCTTGGCCAGGCAGAGTCCCAAAACTCATCCCAACCATCACACAGGAATTTCAGTGTTGAAGTGTTCATAAAAACATAAGAGAAGCCAATGTTGGATCAGGCCAGTGGCCCATCCAGTCCAACACTCTGTCACTCAGTGGCCAAAAATACCAGGGGCCACCAGAAGGTCCAGCAGGGAGGCCAGGACACTAGAAGCCCTCCCACTGTTGCCCCCCCAAGCACCAAGAATACAGAGCATCACTGCCCCAGACAGAATGTGTCATGAGTGCTGCTGAGGGTGAGCTCCCGGCCTCGGCGGAACCCACTATAGAGCATCACTGCCCCAGACAGAATGTGACATGAATGTTGCTGAGGATGAGCTCCCAGCCTCGGCAGAACCTATGCCTGTTCCTGATGAGCCCGTCGGTGCATCCTTACCGCCTGTCCCAGCAACAGCTGAGGAGGAATGATGCATGGAAGGCAGGTGGCACGTCTGTGGAGCCGGCTCCATCAGGATTTAGCATCCCAGCGAAGGGAGGCGCGCCCTCCGCAGGTGGCACGTCTGTGGAGCCGGCTTCATCAGGACTTAGCATCCCAGCAAAGGGGTGCACGGCAGGCAGTCCCTCAGCCCTGAGTTCCAGGATCCACGCGCTGAACGCTAATTGACAGCAGCCTTGAGGGGTATTTAGTTCCCCATTCCATGCTAGTTCTTTGTGCCATCAACTAGTCGGCTTGACGAACACTTCCGCACCCACCTTGCCCGTGTTCCAGTTCCTGACCCGTGCTCTGATCTCTCGGCTCTTCGACCTCGGCTTTGCCGACTATGCTCTCGGTTTGTGCTCTGGACTCTGTTACTCGGTTCCTGTCTCGCTACCCCTCGGCTTTGACTTTGGTGTGGACTTGGACTATCCCTCGCTCGCTGTGCCTGCATTCCAGCCCATGACAGAATGTTCCTTCTATAAGAACATAAGAGAAACCATGTTGGATCAGGCCAATGGCCCATCCAGCCCTACACTCTGTCACACAGCGGCCAAAAATTCTAGGGGCCACCAGGAGGTCCAGCAGGGAGGCCAGGACACTAGGAGCCCTCCCACTGTTGCCCCCCCCCAGCACCAAGAATACAGAGCATCACTTGCCCCAGACTGAGAGTTCCTATTTATCACAGCATAATGGAACAATCCCCACCTTAATCCAGCACCGACAGCACTCCCAAGTTACGCAGAACGAAGGAAAATTAATGGCCATGTTCTCTTAACTGGAATTCAGCCTTCATAAAGGGCATTTCAATGCGCAGAGACTCTGCACTCCCACACGCCTACCCCACACAGTCGCAGATGCCAGAACAGTAGCCAGTGGATGTGCTGGCAAGCACAAAGCCTGTAAACAACGGTCCTGGAGAGCCAGAGAGAGGGAAGGAAAAAAGGACAGGGCTTGGAAAACTACTGGGAAGAAAAGCGTTATGAGGAGGGAAGGATTATGGAGAGTTGCAACAATCACCTTCTATGGAAAGCTGATCAGAAGGACACAGATATTATGAGGCCTTACTGAGACCTGGAAATTGATAGGGTCCGTTGCGATGCAGCTCTAGCGCCAGGGCGCACGGGTCACAAAGAACGGCAGACATGATACGCAAGAACAATGGGAATGCACGGACAGCACAACTAAGGGGATGATTTTTTTTTTAAAATCCAGCTAGTGGAGCGCTGTTTTCTACACAATGCAGTTAGACCCAGAGTCTACCTAACTCCGCCACCAGTTTTGACAGTGTCAACATCTTCATGACACTGTTGCAACAGATGGTCAGCACCAGTGTTCTCTCCAAGCTGGGTGAGTGTGAGTTAGCTCACGTTTTTTTAGCCTCCGGCTCAGACACTTTTGTCTTAGCTCGGGAAGGAGGGCTCCAGAGCAAACTGATTTATGCATTAGCCAAACTGCAAGCTCACAACTTTAATGCCAGTAGCTCACAATGTAGAATTTTTGGTCACAAGACTCTACAGCTTAGCGGGAGCATTGGTCAGCACACAGTTCCCTCCAATTATGGAAGGAGACGTTGAAGTGAGAGTCTGATTCTGAATCGCAATAAGGAGCACCGGGGTGATCAGTGTAGTGCTCTGCCACTTGTCCCTTGCCTTCCTGCCGCTTCTCTGAGGAAGGCTCTTGTGAGCCGAAACGCGTCAGGTCATACACTATTCTCTTTTGTGTGTATTTGTAACGTTGTACATTTTATGAGGCTTCATTTGGGCCCCTACTAGGTTTTTATATGTCTTTGTAATAAACACTCTTTTGCACACTTACTTATGTTTTTAACTTTTGGCCCTCAATAAGTTTTCTAAACTTCCTTTGGAGGTTTGTGCCTGATTAGGATTGGCCTGTTAAACTTTAAGGGGGCACAAAATGCCCCTTTCAGCTTTGCCTTAGCCGAGTGACATGGCTGCCCCTTTAGAATTTGCCTCTGGAATAATTAACTGCTCGCTTTGCACCAAGACTTCACCAGGGCCTCTCTCAGAAGTCTGTCTGCAAGCACTAGGGCCGAGTCCTGAAGGAAACACCCTCGAGCATAATGCCTTTTCCATAACAATACGTAACTGCAATATTCTCTCACATCAAGCATGTTAATAAATTCAGGAGCATACTTCAAAGATGCAGAGAGAAGGCAGACAGATCACTGAACTATATTTTAAAGCCCCCGGGGGAAATAAAGACCAAATGAGGAGACGAAACAGGACAGGGCATTTTTTCTCCAGGCTTAATGTGTGGAAACTGACAGTGGAACCATTTCATGACAAGGAGGTAAATAAGATCACCTAGTAAATAACAACCCCGTTGAGGCTCTGTTAAAGGGACAGGACATTTCGTTCTTCAGGGAACCTGGCACCTAGGTGCATACCAACTGTAAATATGAATGCTCTATTTAGTCCACATAACACTTTCCACCTCCACAAATCTCATGCCTTTCAAAAATCTTCTAACCTGGAAGCTGTCACAGTTTACGGCAGCAACACATGACAGAGAACTTCCTTTTGGCTGTCCTGAACCTGTTGCTAATTGAGTTTATTATGGATGACCTACATTTACAGCACTGAGGCGGAAAACAATTCGCGCTCTTTATTTCCTATACAGCATGCATTAGTTTATAAACCACTATACATTATAGCTGTCTCAGAGAGACGGGAGAAGTTTTCCACACTCTTCACAAGCCAAGCTGCCCCTAGCAAAATGGCCCCCACCCCACATTCACTCTCTCATATACATCTGCAAATATAAGATATGCTTCTTGTATGTAACAAACCACACAAAAGAAATCATCTCAATCAATCTTTCAGCCTTTTAAGGAGCCATGAGACTCCATATAGGGTTTACTGGAACAGGCTAACAGTACATGCCTACACACTTACTTGGGAGTATGTGTAATTCTGACTCACGCTTGCTTCTGAGCAAACCTGCACAGAACTGCAATGGGATACAGCAACCACCCTGGAATTTCTCCCCCCCCCCAGCCCAATCCTGTGCACAATTACTCACAAGTAATCCCCACTGAGCACAGTGGGCTCAGGCTTAAGCAAGCCTACCTGCAAATACAAAGACAGTTTCAGAAGACAGTGCAGAGAGCCAACAGAGAGAACAAAATGGTTTACGTTAAGGGGAAAAAATGTGCATACCAAAGCGTAAAGGCTCAGGGATAAGAAGAAATGAAGGCTTTTATAAAACCAGTTTTATTCATATTTATTTGGTTATTGATTAGATTTTTACCCCACCCTCCCCATGGGAGGGATCGATAGTTTTCCCTAACGGAAGTCCACACCCACGTTTCAGAGGATGGCTGTGGTGTTCTTTAGTAGAACAGCTAGATTCGACCCCAGCAGCACCTTAAGAGACCAACTATAGGGCAGTGGTTCTCAACCTAATGCCGTGACCCTTTAATACAGTTCCTCATGTTGTGGTGACTCCCAACCATAAAATTATTTTCATTGCTATCATAAGACCATTGAAAATTTGTGTTTTCCGATGGTCTTAGGCAACTCCTGTGAAAGGGTCGTTCGACCCCCAAAGTGGTCGCGACCCACAGGTTGGGAACCACTGAACTAGGGGAATCTTGTTGGTCTCTAAGACATGAACCTATAATTACAAAGGCAACAGTGGGAGGGCTTCTGGTGTCCTGGCCCCACTGCTGGACCTCCTGATGGCACCTGGTGTTTTGGGCCCCTGTGTGACACAGAGTGTTGGCCTGGAGGGACCATTGGCCTGATCCAGCATTGGCCTCTCTTATGTTCTTATAGGCAGAGCCTGCTCCATTAGACATTCTGTATGATTTCAGACTTTTTAATAATCCTGTCAATGTTTGTGTAACTTGTGGGCACTCCATGAAATTGCTGAGCAGTCGGGTTAGAACGGATAAAAGGAAGTTCTTCTTCACCCAAAGAGTGATTAACAGGTGGAATTCACTTCCACAGAAGGTGGCAGTGGCCACAAGCATGGGCGGCTTCAAGACGGAATTGGACAAGCATATGGAGCAGAGGTCCATCGGTGGCTCTTAGCCACAAGGTATAGATAGGGACTCTGGGGCAAGTGATGCTCTGTCTTCTTGGTGCTTGAGGGGGCCAACAGTGGGAGGGCTTCTAATGTCCTGGCCCCACTGGTGGACCTCCTGATGGCACCTGGTGTTTTTGGCCACTGTGTGACAGAGTGATGGACTAGATGGGCCTTTGGCCTGATCCAACATTGGCGTCTCTTATGTTCTTATGTAAGAAGAAGAAGAGATTGGATTTATACCCTACCCTTCACTTGGAGTCTCAGAGCGGCTTACAAACTCCTTTCCCTTCCCCTCCCCACAACAGACACCCTGGTACTCATAGGCTGGGGCAAAGGATGCTCTGTCTTCTTGGTGGTTGGGGGGGGGGCAACAGTGGGAGGGCTTCTAGTGTCCTGGCCCCACTGCTGGACCTCCTTTTGGCACCTGGTATTTCTGGCCCCTGTGTGACACAGAGTGTTGGACTGGATGGGCCATCGGCCTGATCCAGCATTGGCTTCTCTTATGTTCTTAGGTGATGCTCTGTATTCTTGGTGTTTGGGGGGGGGGGCAACACTGGGAGGGCTTCTAGAGTCCTGGCCCCACTGCTGGACCTCCTGATGGCACCTGGTATTTCTGGCCACTGTGTGACACAGAGTGTTGGACTGGAGGGGGCCACTGGCCTGATCCAACACTGTCTCTCTCTTTTGTTCTTATGCTCCTTTGGGGCAGAGGTGGCCACTAGCTACGTCAGCGGGGGGGGGGGGCGACCCTGCGCCTTTCAGAGAGGGTCCACCGTGTGTTAAAGGGGAGCGGAACGGTTTTTTTGCATTGCAAGCTAGCATAATCCTCCATTCGCCCTCCCTTTCCCTCCCGACTCTGCTGGCAACCCTAATCGGCCCACACGCTTTTGTACTCCTGGCCTCCGCCTTCTCTCCTCTCCCCCCGCCCCCCCCACCTTCAGCCCCTCTACAACGACCAGCTATTTTTTTTTTAATGTATTTATTTCTATTTGCATTTATATCCTCCGCAGTCCCTGCCTTTCGGAAGGCTCAGGTCGGCTAACAGCATACATTCATGTACCTTAGATATACCTTAAATATAAAATATAGTCCTTCACCTCGTCCAGGTCGCCGTTCTTGAGGGCCCACATGAACTCCTTGTCCGACATCGCGGCCGCCGCCCTGACAGCGGGCGCAGCCGAGCGGGGAGAGAGAGCGAGCGAGAGAGAGAGCGCGCGGGGAGGGGCGGGGCGGCGGCGGAAGGGGCGGGGCCGCGCCGGAGGCGGGCCTCAGAGGACCCGCCCCTCCAACCGCCGCAACCGTCCCCTAACGGGCGACGGACGGATGCGCGCGCATCCGCGTCAAAGGGGGGAGAAAAAACCCAACCGTGAGAAAAGGGAACGCACCCGGCCGACGTTATTGTTTGAAGAGTCGGGGGTTTCCCACGTGGCGCACTCCGCCTCCGCTTTTGTAGTTGTAGTTCCTTTTCTGAGGCGAGCCGGCGGGAGTGCGCCTGCGCCATCGCTCGTTCTATGCCGCCCTTCGGGGGGGGGGGTTGCTCACGGTCCGCAGGCAGAAGGTTGTGTGCGCGCATGCGCGTATTGGAGAGTCTCCACAGCGCCAGGAAGAAGTTTCTCTCTACAAAGTTTTATTCGAGGTTGTTGGTCTTCAAGGTGCCTGCTGGACTCAAAAACTGTGTTCTGCCGCTTCAGACCCAACACGGCTACCCACCTGAATCTAAGCTTGCATATATAAATAGTGTCTGGAGACGATTAATTGATATATATAGATATCAATGCAGAGTACATCATTCGAAATGCTGGCCTGGATGAATCACAAGCGGGAATTAAGATTGCTGGGGAAAAGATCAACAACCTCAGATATGCAGATGATACCACTCTAATGGCTGAAAGTGAAGAGGATCTAAAGAACCTCTTGCTCAGAGTAAAAGAGGAGAGCGCAAAAGTGGGCTTGAAGCTCAACATCAAAAAAACTAAGATCATGGCATCCGGCCCCATCACTCCTTGGCAAATAGAAGGGGAAGCTGTGGAAGTAGTGACAGACTTCACGTTCCTGGGATCCCAGATCACCGCAGACTGTGACTGCAGCCATGAAATTAAAAGACGCCTGCTCCTTGGGAGGAAAGCGATGGCGAACCTAAACAGCATGATAAAAAGTAGAGACATCACCCTGCCAACAAAAGTCCGCATGGTCAAAGCAATGGTATTCCCAGTAGTCATGTATGGCTGCGAGAGCTGGACTATAAGGAAGGCCGAGCGCCGAAGAATAGATTCTTTTGAACTATGGTGCTGGAGGAGACTCTTGAGAGTCCCTTGGACTGCAAGAAGAACAAATCAGTCAATCCTCAAAGAAATCAACCCTGGCTGTTCCCTGGAAGGCCAGATAATGAAACTGAAGCTCAAATACTTTGGCCACCAAATGAGAAGGGAGCACTCACTGGAGAAGACCCTGATGCTTGGAAAGATTGAAGGTCAAAGAAGACGGGGACGGCAAAGGATGAGATGGTTAGACAGTGTCATCGATGCAACGAACATGAAGTTGAGCCAACTTCAGAGGACGGCAGAAGACCGGAAGGCCTGGAGAGAGCTCGTCCATGGGGTCGCGAAGAGTCGGACTCGACTGTGCGACTGAACAACAACATAGATATATGCGTGTATATATATTATATCTATATATGTGTGTCTATATCTATGTGTGGGAGGAAATGGATGGCAAACCTAGGCAGCCTAATAAAAAGTAGAGACATCACCCTGCCAACAAAAGTCCGCATGGTCAAAGCAATGGTATTCCCAGTAGTCATGTATGGCTGTGAGAGTTGGACTATAAGGAAGGCCGAGCGCTGAAGAATAGGTTCTTTTGAACTATGGTGCTGGAGAAGACTCTTGAGAGTCCCCTGGACTGCAAGAAGATCAAATCAGTCAATCCTAAAAGAAATCAACCCTGACTGTTCCCTGGAAGGCCAGATAATGAAACTGAAGCTCAAATACTTTGGCCACCCAATGAGAAGGGAGCACTCCCTGGAGAAGACCCTGATGCTGAGAAAGATTGAAGGTCAAAGAAGACGGGGACGGCAAAGGATGAGATGGTTAGGCAGTGTTACCGGAAGACAGGAGGGCCTGGCGTGATGTGGGGTTGCAAAGAGTCGGACTCGACTGTGCGACTGAACAACAACAACAACAAACATATCTCAGTGTGTGTGTGTGTATATATGTGTGTGTATGTATAAAATTAAAACCAAAGTGCTGTTCCAAAATATTTTTACTAAGGACAGTCACCAGACAAACAGGGCCCACTCTAGAGACTTCTGCTCCCAGGTGTTCTCTCCCGTCAACAGTAGAAAACTGCATGCACAAAGCAATCATGACCCGCTAGCACATTTGAAACAAAGACTTCCTGATTCATCATTCTGAGCCACTCCACTCTGCCTGCTCTCTCCGTTGAATGTAAACAGAGATTTCAAGGGCTGCAGTGTAAAACACTCTTCAGAACAGACTGAATAAGCAGAGAAGAAAAAAACTTTTTCAACTGCTGCCAGTACCTTGATAAAGGACTGAACGTGGATGTGGAGCTGGCCCGTCGGAGCCAGGACAGATGATCAGATATTTGGAATAATTTACCTCTACGTCAAAGGAGGACTGTGTAAAGCCACTTTGAGCACGGACAGTTTGGTTTGCCAGGATGCTTTAAATCAGGGGTGTCGAACATGCGGCCCGGGAGCCGGATCAGGCCCCCAGAGGGCTTCTATCAGGCCCGCACTGGAACTGGCCAGCAGCCAGTTCTGCTGCTGCATCATAACTTACTTCACCAGATGCTCTAATTTGCTCAGCCATTTCATGTTTTCCCCTGGGTCCTAGACTCAGAACTCTGAGCATGAGATTTCGGTGGTGAATGTCAATAAATCAAAAGTAGGTTTGCAGCCTACAGATACACACCTGAACAGCATACTCAGCTTGCAACAGCGCAGATATTTTGATGCAATAATTCAGAGCAAGAGGTGTCAGTTATCAGATACTATTAAAGGTAAAGGTTCCCTTGCTCGAAAGCCAGTCGAATCTGACTCTAGGGTTGCGGTGCTCATCTCCGTTTCAAAGCCGAAGAGCCAGCGCTGTCCGAAGACGTTTCCGTGGTCATGTGGCCAGCATGACTAAACACCAAGGCGCACGGAACGCTGTTACCTTCCCACCGAAGCGGTACCTATTTATCTACTTGCAATGTCTTGCTTTCGAACTGCTAGGTTGGCAGGAGCTGGAACTAGAGATGGGAGCTCACTCCGTCATGCAGCACACTCGGGTCTCGAACTGCTGAACTACCGACCTTCCACAGCCTGCAGTTCAGCGTCTTAACCACTTGAGTCACCGCAGTTGCCCAGATACTATTAAATAAACAAAATATTGCAAGAGTGCTAATGTTCTAAGCATGTTTTTATTTTAAGTTTTAAAAAGTGTGTTTGTGTCCTTTATAAAGTCTATATCTCCACTACCTGGCATTACATCTTATGACACACATGGCCTGGCCCAACAAGGTCTCATTTATGTCAGATCCGGCCCTCATAACAAATGAGTTCGACACCCCTGCTTTAAATCTCTGTATATTTTGTATTAGAATGTGTCTTGTAATTCTTACCATAATATAAATGCTTGATGATAATTGTTGAATAGATTGCATAATATCACAGCTGTTTTTTTGTTTACGTCGAACTTCCAGGAGGGGAGTTGTTCCTGGTATCACAACTGATCTGCAGATGACCAAGATCGTTTCTCCCAGAGAAAGTGGCAGCTTTGAAGGGTGGACTGTATGGCATCACACCCCTGCTGATCTCTCTCCTCCCCAAATGTCCAGGAATTTCCCAACTCGTAGTTAGCAACCCAACCTCCCTAACTATTTGAAGTTCTTTTCTCCCCAATGGACTCTGAAAGTCAGCTAGCGTGGAAAGGATTAACCCTTGCCCCCCTCCCTCCTACCGTCAGTCTTTCATCTTTATATTACCTTTGTCTGCCGACTTGGCTAGGTGTGGTTGCCAAGATAACATCTAGTTCTGGGCTGTAACATGGGCTACAGATTTCCTACCTGGAAGGCACCTTCCTGTGTCATCATCTTACACACTGTTTCTTCCCCCTGCTGTAAACCTATGCAGCTGATGGTTTCCTGCCCTGAAGGGACTTGTGAGCAGGAAATCCATAATGGATAGAGCAGCCCTGTGAGATGAAGCAGCGGGCTGGATCCAACGGGGCAACTTGTTGATGACAGGACAGTTAGGGAGATGATGAGCAACTTGTGAAACTTCTGCTCAGATTATTTCAAAGTGCAGCTCTCTGAAACTGAAGGGCCGTAGTGCCAGACGAGACCATCTGAGGATGCCAGTCTGAACAAAGGGCGCCTTTTGGATGTGAAATCCTTAATCCTGTTTGATGACCTAACGTGTTGTATAATCTTGCAAGCCTGTTATTATGGAATAAATGAAATGTTGTTGTTCTCAGAAGAACAGAGGCCTAAGAGCTTGCAAAATTCCCCTGCTCATATTTGCAGCCTGGGCGTTTGGGGGGGCGTGTTCTGGTATTCCTGTAAATGCAGCTCACAAGGCTGGAGGCATTCCAGTAGAAAAGTCGGGATTCTGTGAATTGCATAAATTATGGGAATGAGGCAGGTTTACACCTCTGGGTCATTTGCATAACACTTCTACGGTAGTTGAAGACCTTGACCTGGATAGCCCAGGCTAGCCAGATCTTATCATATTTCAGAAACTCAGCAAGGTTAGTCCTGGTTAGTACTTGGATGGGAAACCACCACGGACGTCCGGGCTCATTCTGCAGAGGCAGGCAATGGCAAACCACCTCTGCATATATCTTGCCTCAAAAACCTCACGGGGGGGGGTTCACTATGAATCTGCTGTGTGTCAGACTCCCATCGCATCAACGAAGAACACACTTGTAGAAAAGGTTTTCCTTTATTTGAAGCAATAGGTGCATAACAGGATCACTGTTCAGAATGAGGCATAAACATGGATCCCAATAGATTATAGTAAATTCAAAAAGCTGAGGCCCAATTGCGGGACTTCCTGCGCGCGCCATTGAGCCTGGGAAGCAACGTTCCTACTTAATCATAACATACTGCTTCTCATGGATAATGCCATGAGATCACCCAAGCTACTACCCGCCAGCAACCACCTGTGGCCTTGAGAGATACGGACGTTCCTGCAACTAGGCAATTAAGCGCATAAACAGTCATACATGGGAAAGTGAAAGCAAACAAGCGCATACCCAGGGAATAGGGACACATAAGAACATACACAGAGCATATTGAAACATAAGAGCATACACAGAGTATAGGGAAACCTATTGGCAGCTTGCTGACACTGTGACTTGGCAAAGCCCAGTTGAGAGGAAGGAAAGCAGCTAGGCAGGCCAGAGCACCGAAGCATTTTCTTCTGGGAAATGCCTTCTCAGCACCTTGTCTGGCTTCCTTCGTCTCCTCAGGGGTGGCCCGCACACTTGAAAAAAACAGGTTCCTTACCTGTAACTGGTGATCTTCGAGTGCTCATCTGTGCATTCACACCCATGGGATCCAGTGCGCCTGTACCAATCTGATCGGTGTTGGTGAAAAGCTCTAAGGGATTTTTGCACCTCAGCCCCCAGGCATGCACGGGAACCCCACCGCGCATGCCCAAGGGGTGGCGCACGAACATCCCGCCAGTTCTCTTCTGACCACTGTGCCAATATTATGGTGAATAGGAAGAGGCTGACAGCAGAGGGGAAGGAAGGGCAGGCGGTGTGAATGCACAGAAGACCACTCGAAGATCACCAGTGACAGGTAAGCTACCTGTTTATCTTCGTTGTGGTCTCTGTGCATCGCACCCATGGGAGAATAGAAAGCAGTTACGACTCACCTGGAGGAAGGTGTTGGCAGGCGGTCAATGCGCAGCAGAAGATAGGATCAGACAACCCATTCGAGCCCTCTGTTGGAAGCGGACATCTACTGCGTAATGCCTGATTAGAGGAAAAAGGAATCCCAAGAGCTGAGGTAAATTACACTGAGGTACACGGGGTCGCGAAGAGTCGGACTCGACTGTGCGTCTGAACAACAAAAAATTCTCCCCGACCATTGGAAGAGCTGTTAACAGCGTGGCAGTCAGAAGAGAACTGGTGGGATGTTAGTGCTCTGCCCCTTCGGCATGCGCGGTGGGGTTCCCGTGGATGCCTGGGGGCTGAGGCGCGAAAATCCCTTCGAGCTTTTCATCAACATCAATCGGATCAGCGCAGGCGCACTGGATCCCATGGGTGTAATGCAGAGACCACAACGAAGATCCTGTCTTCTTAATGGTATGAGCCAAATATGAGGCATGAGCCATTCCCTTCTGTGCACCAGTCCCCCCCTCCCCCCCCCCCCCCCCCCCGGTTCTCAATTGTTCTCAAGAACAATTTTGGGTGGCAGTTCCTTCTTTTTACAAATTTACAGTCTTCATATCTAGGAAGTCCCAGAAGGATGTAGAAACCCCAGTCACATCTGTGGGTGGGTTCTTCCATTCTTCTTGAAATGTGTTATTAAAGGAAACAAACTGAGTTCCCATGAGGAAGTGTATGTGGGGGGGTGAGGGGATAAACATTGGGAAATCACCTCCTTGCACTCAAAGCACCTCTCCAGGAGTGTATAAAATCTCGGAGGCTTAAAAGGCCAATTTCCCCACCCCTTGGGTTTTTCTCCTTAATTTCCAACAGATTTCAAAATGCACTGTATTCTAGAGCATGCTTTCAGTGCAATCCTATGCAGAGCTATTCCAGCCTATGTCCATTGATTTCAGTGGACTTACACTGGAGTACCTCTTCCTGAGGAGCTGCGGTGGCTCAAGTGGTTAAGACGCTGAACTGCAGGCTGTGGAAGGTCAGTAGTTCAGCAGTTCGAGACCCGGGTTGCCGCATGACGGAGTGAGCTCCCATCTCTAGTTCCAGCTCCTGCCAACCTAGCAGTTCGAAAGCAAGAAATTGCAAGTAGATAAATAGGTACCACTTCGGTGGGAAGGTAACAGCGTTCCGTGTGCCTTGGTGTTTAGTCATGCCAGCCACATGACCACGGAAACGTCTTCGGACAGCGCTGGCTCTTCGGCTTTGAAATGGAGATGAGCATTGCAACCCTAGAGTCGGATTCGACTGGCTTTCGAGCAAGGGAACCTTTACTTTTACCTTACCTCTTCCTAGAATACCACTGTCAGACCTCATAAGGTTTCTTTTTTTAGGGGGGGAGATCTGTTTAATTTTGTTTCATTTACAAAATATATTTCTGCAACCTTGGGAACACCCCGAGTACCTAGACACTCATAACACAGTCTATGGGTGGCCTAGTTTTGCTGCTTCCATGACTAACACAAAAAAAATTATGGAAAGGTTCAACGCTATGTACAATCTAGTAGTAACACAAGCATAATGCAATCACGATGACACAATTCATGTGTATTTTGTTCCTTTTTAGTTTTCTCTTCCTGTTGTGCGCATTAGCAGCTGCAAATTTTGATACCATCTACATTTACACAGCAGACATAAAACTGTCTGGAACATGGGTGTGAAACATGCGACCCGAGGGCCAAATCAGGCCCCCGGAGGGCTTCTATCAGGCCTGCAGTGGAACTGGCTGCCTTCTGCTTCTTCTTCCAGTTCTGCCGCTGCTGCGTCATCGTAGGTTTGCAGCTTACAGATACACACCTGAACAGCATACTCAAGATTGCAACAGCACAGACATTTTGATGTAATAATTCAGAGCGAGGTGTCAGTTATCAGACACTGTTAAATAAACAAACATTGCAAGAGTACAAATGTTTTAAGCATGTTTTTATTTTAAGAAAAAAACCCTCTGTGTTTGTGTCCTTTATAAAGTTTATATCTCCACTACCTGGCATTACATTTTAGGACACACATGGCCCAGCCCAACAAGGTCTCATTTATGTCAGATCTGGCCCTCATAACAAATGAGTTCGACATCCCTGGTCTAGAACACATATACTGGAAGAGTTTTGTAAATAGTAGATGACAGTTTTCTGGCTGTTCTGGGTTGGCATAATAACCCCCTGCGTATGTGATGCCCACTTCCTTATGATAGGAGCAGTACAAATGGGATTAGGTGCTTCTTGGGAGCTGCTTTAAATTGCTGACTTAGGCTGTGTGGGGTCCTTGCTGTTTGGGGGAAGACTGTTTTTCCTTTAAACCACCCTCTGTGTATATAAACTTGGTAGTTTTCTGCTGCCACCAGGAATTAAAAATGCCAATTCTCTCTCTTTTGGTAGTATGACCCAGGGTCTGGGCACTTCAGAAGACTATGTGGCCCTGAGGAAGGACTGTACTGATTGCTGGCATATGTTTAAACAAAAATTGATTTATTGAATAAAGAACAAAATAGGTTTATGGCTATCTTGAACTGTTTCTGGATAAAGGAACTTGTAAATATAACTGGCAAGGTGCCACACACAGTCTCTCCGACACCAAAATTCCACACCGACAGGCTTCTCTCTCTCCTATATGTAGCCACACTGAATGAATGAATTTTATTGTTACAGCGCATAGCCAGCAATATAAAACCTTAAAAAAATAAATTACAATAACCGGATGATAAAACTACCGAAAATACAACAGGGTTAAAAAGAGGCAACATTTGTACAATCGTTTTGATCACTAAAACCAAGCTTAAGAATACGCTGCAATAAAACGCAGTTAAAAGAATAAAAATGATAAAAATGGCAAAAATGGCAATAGAATTAAAAACAAGCAGTCCTAACCCAAGTGACAACCAGAACACTGGTGAGCTTTTACAACCAGTAGGCAGAATTTCGCAATCTGATGCAGCGCTCTATGTTCAAAGTTAGAAAACAAATTTTCTATCTTATCCTGGTCTGAAGTGCCAGCCAGAAAAGGATCGATTAGTTTTGTACGATCCTCGTTATATAATGGGCACCTCAGGAACACTGGCTAAGCTCTTTGTCTTAGGCACACAAGATAAAACATTTCTCTAACCACACAGTTTAGACACTACTTGTTTCTTTGCCATATAGACTCTCTCACCAAACGTTTAGAGTCACACAGACCCTCTTCATAGCTCTTCCACACTTCACTTTCCAAACTCCCGGTCTTAAAACACACACACACAGATTCCTCGCAGAACATCTCCTGCCACACTCTCAGTCATCAGCCAATCACAGCACACTCGTCTCCCTCTATCACTCTTCTTACAGTACTGCAGTGAAACTCAACATTTAAAGACACACACACCAAAACATGGAATCATTACAGGCTGTTATCCTCATGCTGAGACAGCACAGGAAGCTGCTTGCCATATAAATCAGGTGCTTTTCTCCATGAATACTTCTACTGAATCAGACTCAGGGTCAGTATTGTCTAGTCAGATTGGCAGCGGCTGTCCAGGGTCTCAGGTCACCTGTTGCCTGGTCCTTTCAAACTGGAGATGCCAGGGATTGAACTTGGGACCTTCTGCATGCCAAGCAGAGGCTCTGCCAGTGAGCCACAGCCCCTCCAAACCAATACAATACTCATGGGGAGGGAGAGGTTGAAATGGGCGGGGGGGAACCCTGATCTGCTTCACCTGTGGAGACTGTTGCAACAAGTGCCCGACAGAACAATTTAAAACAACTTCAATGAGGCAAGTGCTTTCTCTGCACAAACCCAAAACAACGGGTTGGATCCATCCAACTTTTCTGTTGATGACCAAGGGAGGACTGGAAGAGGATGGCCACCAAAAACTCCTCTCCTGGAAACTGTCACGGGCAAAAGCCATGTGGGACAGGAATTGTACTAAGCAGGAGGACAGGGTGAACCTGAATGAAGAAGCTGGCTGGATCCAACCCACAGTATTAAAGTCTAGCTACAATGCTGACAGCGCCTAAAGCTTTTCCTGTGCAGCTGTGAGTGGTCTTCCTTTTTTTTTTTTTTAAATCCTTTAGTAAGTGAAATGAAAACATAGAAAAAAGAAAAGACAGGGAACTTGTTATGATTATCAAGCCGACGCGGCCCTTTTTGTAAGATCATAAGAATGGAGTGCTTTCTTATATGCCTTTACTCAAAAACGTATGTTATATTCTCTCATCAGTAGATCTGCAACCAGTTTGCCTTACCTGAAATTGGATGGCATAAACGAAACTCACCTGCTGCCACGTTTAAAACAAGACTGGTTTCGATTCCAATGCTGCTTCTGATGGCAAACCCCAAAACTTAGGGTTGCCAACTCCAGACTGGGAAGCTGTTGGAAGACTTGAGGGGTGGAGCCTGGGGAGGGTGGAATATGCCGGAGAATCCACCCTTCTGAAGCAGCCACATTCTCCAGAGGAACTGATCTCTATAGTCTGGAGATCAGCTGTAACACCAGAACTCCAGGCCCCACCTGGAGGATGGCAGAGTGGTCTTTCTGGGGTGTTCCCATGGAGAACCGGAGAAGCCTTCTATAGAACTGTTGACTTGTGCACTGTAAAGTTGTGAGCTTTGGGTGAGTACAGCAAGCTTCCCCCCCCCCCCCCCCCTACTATTTTTTTTTTTTTATTTTTTTTT
>NW_015168738.1:58012-85382 GCF_001447785.1 Gekko japonicus | reverse complement strand
CCCCCCGTTATTATATATATTGTGTTATATTGTATTTGTAATTCAGTTCCAGGAGAAATACGTCTGCCTGAAGAAGAATCTGTTGAAACGCGCAATTTTTGCCTAGGAGGCGTGTCGCTTGCCTTGATGCTTAGCTGAATCACTTTGTGTGGAGAACATAACAGCCTGCTGCATCTCTCATCCTTTACGACTGTTGCAACCTCCATCAGTCTCTTATCAGGAGCAAGATAGTCTACAGCAGTGGTGGCGAACCTATGGCACAGGTGCCAGAGGTGGCACTCAAAGCCCTCTCTGTGGGCACTCGTGCCATCCCTCCAGCCAGGCTCAGACCATCATTAAAGTGTCAAATTATCTGCCAAATAATTTTAAGTAAATGAAAGCATTTGGGATTGCTTTCCTTACTTTGTTTGGATCATCTTAAGTTAATGTATGAGTTGTTTTTTCTAAAGTAAAACCTCAGCATTCAGGTTAAGTTGCCATGTTGGCACTTTGCGATAAATAAGTGGGTTTTGGGTCGCAGTTTGGGCACTCGGTCTCTAAAAGGTTTGCCATCACTGGTCTACAGCATTGGAATAGGTCCTCTGTAGCTGTGGACTTTTCTATTAGTAGATATATAATGGGACTTTAGGTTTTTGCACTATAATGAATGTGTGTAAGATATACTAGGGTCTCTATTGTATGTAAATCAATATATGAAGACACAAGTGCATATTAGTAGAGTGTGTTTTGTTCTAACACGGTGTTTCTTTATGTTTGTCCCACCTGGAGGACGGCAACCCTACGAAAACTTCAAGGGAGACTCAGTACATGAAATGCTTATTTTGTGCCTCTGCTCTATTTCTCTGGATTGTAGCGAAGGCAGTATGGTTTGCACGCAAGACAAAGAAGAGCGGAAAAGCAACTGAGGTCAGAGCAACAGTGGTAAGTTCAGGCACATTTTTGTACTGGAGATCAAACTGTAGTGTCGCCAAGAATAGCAATGCTATTTACTTGCATAAGGGAACCAGTGCAGTTTGGTGTCGTGGTTAAGTAAGTGGACTCTAATCTGGGAGAACCGGGTTTGATTCCCCACTCCTCCACATGAAGCCAGCTGGGTGACCCTGGGTCAGTCACAGGTTCTCTCAGAGTAGTTCTCTCAGGAGCAGTCCTCGAAAGAGCTCTCTCAGCCCCATCCACCTCACAAAGTGTCTGTTGTGGGGAGGGGAAGGGAAAGGAGATTGTAAGCCACTCGGAGACTCCTTTGGGTAGTGAAGGGTGGGGTATAAATCCAATCTCCTCCTCTTCTTCTAATGGGAGATCTCAAACCAGTTTAATACAAAAAAAATTAATCTGCTATTTCAAGAAATGTAACAGGGTATACTTCTAGCTTACCAAACAGGCACAACATAGAGATCATGAGGTAGAAATCACTCTTTGTAGAAGACACTATGGCAGCGGTCACACACACTACAAAGTCCACGTTCAATGCACTTTCCAACTGGATTTTGCCAGGTAACACAGTAAAATCCAGTTGGAAAGTGCACTGAAAGTGTGTGACCACGGCCTATGAAGCTCAAATAACGTTTCAAAATGTTAGGCAGTCAGAAACTAATGACTGGTATAAGATTTCTTTTTAGATGTTGACAATAAGGCACATTTAAATACTTTCCAAAGTATTTTAATTCACTTCCTCCATTCCTTACACTTTTGTGTGCAAGTTACACACAAAAGTGTAACTGTCTAGGGGCAGTTACAATTCCACTGTACCTTATCAGTATCTTGGGACAACAATATCATGTTCTTTCTCCTCCACTTCCCATCCCCAATGGTAAATGGTTAGATGCAGGTACAGACAACTGAAGTTATGGTCAGTCACGCCTTTGGTATGTTTGCATCTGGTGAGTTCACATTTTCTTGAAATAGAAAAACCCATTAAATTCAATTCCAACTTTTAATAAATCTTCTTAAAATAAAATATTTGAATAACAGTCATTCTAGAGAGGTGGTATAACAGGCTTCTGAGAAGGATAAATTTGATAGCAGGGAAGTATGAATCTCAGTTAAGGGTCACAGATGTAGAAGCCATCTCAAACTTCCTCCAAAAAATGGATGCTGATAAATATCAAGTAAAAAAAATTTTTTAGCAGTACATATAACCAGTTCATCATCTCAAAAACTGCCTCCCCTTTGTGGCTTTTTTCCGGGGCCGTACACAGTCATCATCGGAATCGTCCATTAAGTCTGGACTACTGATATTTGCGTGGCAATATGGCCGGGCAGGAAATATCTTGTCAGCATAAATGTTCTTCAGAAGTTCCTCAAAGTAGGCTTCCAGCTTCATGCCGGCATTTGCCACTTCTGAATCAGGCTGTTGGGGAAATTCAATACAACCAATGTGTCAGGTTTTTACATTTGCACTACTGGAATATTACAAACAGACTTTTCAAAGTAATGGTCAAACACCACTGACATAAATCAACCAATAGGATGATTTTAACAGACTGCTTTAGCATGAGACACTACCCCAACTTTCCAAACACCACAAGATTTAATTTGGAACATGTGCATTTCTCTTTTTAAAAGGGTGTGTGTGTGTGGGGGGGTAAGACTAACAGCACTCATGCTACTAAGGGATCATGGTATCCATTTGTTTGTACTGTAAATGCTATTGACGTACAAGAGTGACTACTTTAGCCAGCTGTGGATGTACAAGAATAACTACTTTAGCCTTTGGAGCCTCAAAGCAGTTCAGGCAGCCAGTTTTTGGTTCAGGCGTCTTAAAAGAGCTTTTTCACACAGAAAAACTCACAGCAGTGATACTCGCTCAGTGGCTCAAAAGCCACACGTGGCTCTTCTGAGCGCTGTTTCCGTTGTAGCACTTGCCTCTTGTTTTAGCAAAGGGGGCGAAGCCTTTGCCCAGGGCTGCTTGGGGTTGGCAGGTGGTTCCCACCTTGAAGCAGCTGCTGGGGGCAATGTTCCCTCTAAGCTGTGGAGTCTTGTGAGCAGAAATGCTACTTTGTGAGCTGCTGGCATTAAAGTTGTGAGCGAGCCATTTGGCTACTGCATAAATCAGTTTGCTCTGGAGCCCTCCTTCCTGAGCTAAGGCAAAAATGTGTGAGCTGGTGGCTAAAAAACTGTGAGCTAGCTCACACTAACTCAACTTAGAGGGAACACTGGCTGGGGGAGGAAAAGGTAAGGTGTGAGCCTCCTTGAGGGGCAAGCCTCAAGCCAGGGAGGGAAGTAAATGGCGACGAGAGCGGTACCTGGTGCAAGAGACTCCGCTTAAGAGTATTGTTTTAGCAGATTCTCCACCAGCAGTTAGCTCCGGGATAGCTGTATATGCCACACTGAGATGCGGGAGCAAAATATCTGGACTCGTGAGTTATCTCCTCTGCCGCTCCATCGGGGAATTCGGAGTAGCCCCTCAACGCCCCACAGCAGCCTGATCCAGGACGGATGGTCGACTGATGTCTTGTCCTTGTCTGGTGATCGGGCTGGCGCCAGTCAGGCGCGTGGTAGCTGTGGGTGCCCATCGGTTGTGCTCCCCACCATTTTGGGGGCGCTCACGACGACAGTTGTTGCTGGTCGATACAGTTGTGCCTTGCTCCTGTGTTCCATCTCCCCTCAATCACCACCAACACAGTCGTATATATCGGCGAGGAGGCAGAGCCGGCGCATCAACTGGGAAGTCTGGGGGATCTTACACCCCCCCGGGATCAGCCCAGCCGCACCCAACTTCGCTGAACTGCATCGGCGGTAGGCTGCAGTACAACAGCAGCAGGCTGCAGGAGCCAGGAGAATCAGGGATCGGGCCAGCGCCAGTTGGGTGTACGGTAGCTGTGGGTGCCCATCGGCTTTGCTCCCGCAACGCGACCACCATTTTGGGGGCGCTCACGACGACAGTTGTCGCTGGCCGATACGGCCATGCCTTGTTACTGTGCTCCATCTCCTGCTGCCCTCAACCACCGCCGATGTGGTTGTATACATCGGCGAGGAGGTGGAGCCAGTGCGTCAACTGGGGAGTCTGGGGGAGCTTACACCCCCCCCGGATCAGCCCACCCGTATCCAACTTCGCTGAACTACATCGGCGGCAGGCTTCAGTACAGCAGCAGTGAAAATGAACAGGGAGACTTAGAGGCTTGCACTACAGCCGACCATCTGGTCTGAGGAGACAGCAAGGAGCGACAAGAACATTGCAGTAACATTATCCCATAGAGAGTGCTGCTGGTTCTAATTATTTACAGAGTGTTAATTCATAGAGTGCTGCTAGCCCGATTAGATAAATTAGATAAATGAATTGTATTTAATTGATGTCCTGGAATGTTGAAATTAATTAATTAATCTTGAGTAGATTATCCTAATTTGATGTGATTAATTGGAATGTGAATTGATGTGATTAATGTTATGCAATTAATGCACTAGTATTAGACTATCCTATTGGTGATTAAGGTGTGATTAACCATCTGACAAATTGGGGATCACAAGTTGAAATAATTTATTGCATTACCTCTGGCTTTTATTTATTAGTTACTGGCCAGTGGAACCAGTTATTATGCCAATTAGTTAGAGGGATAAAGGTATAATGGCTGTTAGGATAGGTTTAGATTGCTGTTATATTGGATAACTGAGATAGATTAGTTATTATTGGATGGGAAAGTGAACTATTGGGACTAGTAGCACTAGGAGAACTGCGGGTAGTACCGTCCCCCCTCATATTACATACTGCGATGGTCAGCCAACCATTATATGGTCTGTGGCTCTGCGAAGACCACTGATGGACGATGGCCGGGCAGGCAATACCAGTGCTCCTGGGAAGTACAGCGTACAGCAGTGGGACTAGGCATGGAGAAGGGAAGAGGACGGAGAATTTTAGCTCGGCCCCCATTTAGGCTACGTCCCATCCCAAAGGTTGCAGGCAGGGGGGCTAGGATGACTGACCCCCCCGACATTGGCGCCATGTAACACCAGGTCTATAAATAATAAGACTGCAGTCCTTCGGGACTTTCTGCAGGAGCAGAATATAGACCTGGCGTGCGTGACCAAGACCTGGGTGCGAGAGGGAGAGACAGTATCTCTCTCCCAAGCAGCTCCTCCTGGGTTTTTGGTCCTTCACCAATCCCGGACTAGGGGGCGGGGGAGTGTCATTATTGATCAGGGAGGCTTACTACTTCAGGGCACTCCCGCCACCAAGGATCACAGGCATTGAGTGTGCTAGTGTTAGGGAACAAGCCTGATATTTGTTTTATGGACTGCTTATTGCTACACAATGGACTGTGCATATACACATAGGCTCAGAGAAATGTACACTTTAGGTCACCTGTTGTGATGACACACATAGAGGGTGCCTTGCACATACCTTACATGTAAATAAGGTTTCAGCAACACAGTTGCCCAGCCTCGTGAAGAAGCACAAATCTCCATTACTGTTAGCAATGAAACAACAACTTTGGGAAGAAACAGCCACCATAGCAAAGCTGCTTGTGGTCACGTATCACCCATCAACTGCTTTGTTCCTGAGCTGGAATTTCCTGCCAGATGGACATTTTGTTATCAATGGAACTGGCCAACTTCATCAGCATTACAAGGAAGCATCCTGACGCCGGGATTTCACACCTGTCCAGATGCCAATACTTCGAGTAAGGTTTTAGGTTACAATATTGGCCATCCCTCCTAGGCAACTAGGGAGTCTAGGGAGTCTAGTAATTATAACTTACTCATAACAAGTCCTATCCCTCTGAAAATACTGTAAGACTCCAAAATCAGGTTTCCTGTCAAAAAACAGTGCTTTCCTAGAAGAATATATACACGAACACATGACAGTATTTCCTAACCTCATTAAACGCAGCACAGTTTTGGAAGATCAGTCGGAAATCAGCTACAACATCTCCTGGTTTTCTATACAATGGGTGATGAACCTGCAGTCTATTCTTGATTGTTGACAAGTCCATTGGCTTCTTAATTATTTTGTAGTAGTTAGGCACCTAAAAGGAAATAGATCAATATTCTCAGGAATAAACACCCAAATGTGTTTTTTTACATTCGTTCCTGGGAAACAGGATACCTACACTTCAGAATTTCAACAATAGACTCTTGTTAATGCATAATTTCTATTATTAATCCAGTAAATGGAAGGCATTCATGTTAGATACCTATTCCCTACTATATAGCTAAACAAAAGCGCCCCTCATCAGATAGCTGATGAAGGGAGGTTTGACTCTCAAAAATTATGCCTCCAAAATCCTGTTGGTCTCTAAGGGGCTACTGAACTTGAGTCAATACAAGGTACTGCCTCTATCTTATACCTGCCCTTGAAGGCAAGTATAAGCTGAGCTATTATGGGTCTGCTTGTTCTAGAACAGGGGTGTCAAACATAAGGCCCAGGGGCCAGAACCGGCCCACCCAGGGCTCTTATGCGGCCTGCAAGCAGCTAGTGCAAGGGATGGGGGGAAGAGGGGTCTGGGGGGGGGGGGGGGGGAGTGGGTGGAGCCACTCCTATTGTGGCTTCAGCATGGTGGAACAACCTCATCTGCAGCAGCAGTCAAGCACCATGGAAGCGTCTGCCCAGTGCTGCACTATTGTCTATCCAGTCTGCACATAACGGGTTTTCCTCTGCACCCCCTTCCCAGCCCCTGGGGCCTTGCAGTGAGGATACACCAACTCGGAGCTCACCAGCTGCTGTCCATTATACAGTTTCTATCTCCGGTACCTGGCATTACGTTTATGGCACACATTTATTTATTTATTTATTTATTTAATTTCATTTATACCCCGCCCTCCCCGCATGCGGGCTCATCCCGTCAAAGTGAAATTTATGTCAGATCCGGCCCTAGTTACAAATGAGTTTGACACCTCTGTTCCAGAACGTACAGCATTTTTATAGAGTCATTTGTTCAAACATCTGAAGGGTTCCTATAGCTCAAAGAACTGCTCCAGACAAAGCTCAAGTACTATAATAGTAAAACATGTTTGAGACACAGATGGAAGCCGAGAGTAAAATGGAAAGATTTCTTTCATGGCTGCGATACTGTTTAAAAAAAGTTTATAAAATCACAGCTGGACTCGCAAATTAATTATTTTCTATGTTTATGCATATAAACAACCAAAGAGATGACACTATTGTTTCTGGTTTTGCCCTTTCAGAAAAGGTACCCTGGCCTTTAGTAACTTTATTAGTTCAAGCTAAACAAGCTGGACTCTCTACTGATCTATGTTAAGTAATTGTGGGAGTTGCTGCTATAGTTTTAATGAGAACACATCTGTATGAAAACTAATTCTCTAGCCCAAAGCCCTTCAAGTTAACAAAATGCACTGCAGATTGTCTCTCTAGAATTTACCTGAGTGACGTTCAGTAAAGATATAAAAATAGAAATTCAGTTCTGGGTGTCTACCTCAATGAATGTCTTTGGGGAAACACATATTCAGCTTAGGGAATTATTGCCTCAACAAATGACTTTTAAAAAAGCAAAAACAAAACCAGCCCTGATTCCAATGACATGTTACATAGAATTAATGTTCCCTCTTACTTTTTTTATTATTTACTTATTTTGTCTGCCTTTCTGGCTGGGACTCAAGGCAAATTACACAGAATTCAATCAACTGGATGGGACTTCCAACAGAAAATGCAATAGGAGTTGACTTGGAGACATCTGGAACCAACTAAAAATCAGAAACTATGGTGAAGCAAAGCCTAAGTATTAGCACACACATTAAATTATGCAAAAATTACACAGTAGGGACCGACTTACAACAACAGATAGTTTGAACTATATAAAGTGGTGCAGTTTACAGTCCCTAACTCTTTACCCTAAGCTTATTGGAATTATTTATAGCTCTGATAAGAACTATTTTGACTAATGATAGGTGCCAACTGATATTACAAAAGTCTAATGGCAAATAGTAAAGTGACAACCATACCGTTGGGGGGACAGGCTCTTGAAAAGCAAGGCTCATCGCATGGCAGTAAAGGCACAGCAGCAATTTTTCACACTTCTGTACAACAGAAGAGATCAGTTACTCAAAACACCAACAAGAAGAGCTAAAACTGCTTTGTAGTCTCTGTGACAGGCACTGTAATGATTCCATGTTTTGGTGTTCAAATGTTAGTTTGACTGCAGTAATGCAAGGAGGGCGATAGAGGGAGACGAGTGTGCTGTGATTGGCTGATGACTGAGAGTGTGGCAGGAGATGTTCTGCGAGGAATCTCTCTGTGTGTGTTTTATGACAGGGAGTTCTGTGTACGGGTCTTTGGAAAGTGAAGTGTGGAAGAGCTATGAAGAGGGTCTGTGTGACTCTCAATGTTTTGTGAGAGAGTCTATATGGCAAAGAAACAAGGAGTGTAAACTGTGTGGTTAGACAAATGTTTTATCTTGTGTGCCTAAGACAAAGAACTAAGCCAGTGTGGAATTTTGGTGTCTGAGAGACTGTGTGTGGCACCTTGCCAGTTATATTTACAAGTTCCTTTTTCCAGAAACAGTTCAAGATAGCCATAAACCTATTTTGTTCTTTAGTCAATAAATCATATGCCAGCAATCAGTACAGTCCTTCCTCAGGGCCACATAGTCCTCTGAAGTGCCCAGACCCTGGGTCATACTCCCAAAAGAGAGAGAATTGGAATTTTTAATTCCTGGTGGCAGTAGAAAACTACCAAGTTTATATACACAGAGGGTGGTTTAAAGGAAAAACAGTCTCCCCCTATAAGCAAGCACGCCACAGGCACTGTCCCCAACTGAAATGCTGACATTGTGTGGTTCTCCTCCTCCTTCCTCCAAAAGAAAATAATCTTTGATATCAACACATTTTCAATATATATTGAGAAAACTGACTTAAGAATAGACTATTTCCTAAAGCTATGAAGAAAATGTATGCAGTGGAACGAAATGGTCCACACTTTAAACACAGTAATAGATCTTCATAAAAACTGTTTCATTTAAATGAAACTGAGAAGAAAAGGATTTAAATGGGTGGTCAGAGAATGGCACAACTTTAATTCAGACAGAACTAGTTTAAAATCATTTCATTGTTTATCAAAGGGTGACCAAAATGCACTACAGAATTAATTAATTTATTTAAAATATTTCTTAGCCGTCTTTCTTCCGATGGAGCTCAAGGCGGCTTATCGTATTAATGAAATACATAAAACCAGAATTTAAAATTTTACTGAAATTACAATCAAAACATGAGATTGTAATGTGTGTTCAATCATAGTTATTGAGATTGCAAAATAATGTACATGGCCGGAGTGCATTCTCAAATTCTCTGTGTCTATTAAAAAACAACAACATACAACTGCTGACCATGTTCTTTTCTGACTTCCCCCCACACACAAAATTTGCAAAATGAGCATAAAGCAATTGTGTTCTCACCCTCTGATCTGAAGGAGACAGTGCCATACTGCCATCCAGTTTTCTTTTGCCTTCAGACATACGACTTAGGCCATCATAATCATATTCAGTTTGTGAGCTGTACAAATCACGGCAGAATGTGCAAATCCACTCTCCACTGCATTAATGGAAATGATAATGATGATACTAACAACAACACCACCACATCCCGGAGTTCTGAAAGCTCCTATTTATGTTCCTACCCATCCACCCCACCCATGTTCCCCCTGCCACTGGATGGCTGGTCACCTACACCAGTAGTTCCCAATAGGGTGTGTATTCGGTTTACCCGAGCCTGAAAAATACCCGGCAAAATACTTTACCGGTATTTCCCGGGTATTTTTAAGCTGAATGCAGATCAGAGATCTGTATTCTGCTACCGATATAATTGACCCCCCCCCCAAAAAAAAAAAGTTGGGGAGGGTGTTGGCTTTTATTTGGGTGCACTCAGCTATACCAAGAAGGCATTTGAAGAGACCACAGTCTCTTCAAATGCCTTTCCTCTCCTCCATTGAAAGCAATGGAGGATGGGGGGCAACTTCTTCTGGGGCCCACAGATTTGGACCCCCCGGTACAATCTTTTTCAAACTTGGGGGGACGGCTTGAGGAAAGGCACCAGCAGCTATGCTGCAAATTTGGTGCCCTCAAAAAACAGGCCCCCTGAGCCCCAGATACTCCTGGATCGATTCTCCATTATACCCTATGGGGACCAAGAGTCCCCACTGGGTATAATGGAGCCAAAAAATTTCCGGTTTTCTGAAAAATTCCCGAATCCCAATGCCATACTGATACTGGGATTTGGGAATATGAAAACAATATTTTTTGAGTTCAATATATCTAAACCCAGAAAATACCTTTTTTTTTTTTTTTTTTTTTTTTGCATACCCCTAGTTCCCAACCTTTTGGGAATGGTGACCCACAAGTTCAAATTTACTTGGTATGCTGAACCATCCAGGGCTGGCCCAAGGTTTTTTGGTACCCTAGGCAAACTATGACCTTGGCACCCATCTAGCCCAACGTTCCATTTGCTAAACGGATCCTTTTTTGAGAAACCAGCAAACATGGCACAAAGGGTGCAGCTGCCCCCATTATGAACCCCAAGCAAGTGGCATTGTGACATATATAGTCTCTGCATATGGAGGTGACGTTCCAGCCTTTGACCACCCTCTCCTTCTCCATTACTCCTTCTAATCCCTCACTCTAGTGACCATCAGGAAATCTTTTACCTGAGCAACATGTATTTGCATTGGAAACCCACCCCCCACTTATATGCATAATACTTTTTTCAGACTTCAGAGTCAGACCTTGGTTTCCAAGACATAAAAGAGAGCAATGGAAAGAAGAAGAGGAAGAGGAGGAGGAGGATTGAATTTATACCCAGCCCTTCACTACCCAAAGGAGTCTCAGAGCATCTTACAACCTCCTTCCCCTTGCCCTCCCCACAACAGACACCCTGTGAGGCAGGTGGGGCTGAGAGAGCTCTGACAGAAACTGCTCTTTTTTTCAAGAACAGCTCTGACAGAACTGTGGCTTGCCCAAGGTCATACAGCCAGGTGCAAGTGGAGGAGTGGGGAATCAAACCCGGTTCTCCCAGATTAGATTCCGCGCACTTAACCACTACACCAAACTGGCGTGGGGCAGCCATTAGGGAGGGCTGGCTCGCAACGCACTTTCAGAGGCTCCACAACCTACAGGTAGGGAAGCACTGATCTATACTGTTTGGCACTTCTGCTCTTGAAACAAAGCACTTTCGTCTACAAAGAGTTTTAAAAGAAGACACCCCAAGAATGAGATGTCTGAGCCCTCCCCATAGTTTCATGTGCTTTGTACCTTGGGAAACTCCTGAGCACAGGAACATGGCAGGAAAGGTGGAACACTTTAGGACACCTGTCACAACACAATAGCTCTCCTCCGTTCTGACACACTGCACACCAGTCCTCATTGGGGTCATCATCTTTTCTACCATCTTCAGTATGAACTGTCCCAGTCCATGTTCCCCTGCCACTGGACTGCTGGTCATCTGCACAGCCTGGAGCTACGGTTCCCAAGACTGCTTCTTCAGAGCAGTGATTTTGATTGTTATCCAACAGCAGTGAGGTAGCTAAATTCCTTGAAAAACTGGTCTGCGGGGAAGAGGAAAAAGCAGAGTCCAGTTTCAGAAAAATGTTACACTACTTTTTTCTATACACGAGTTTAAAAAAAAAAATCAGAATGTCTTCTTTACAATAAAAAGTTACAATATGCCCAATGGAATCAACCGCTTTATTTGGTTTGATGTACAACTTTAGAAACTGCTTACAATCTCTCTCTGGCTATCAAATGCAGACATTCAGATCTTGAGTGCAGAAGAGGTTTCTTTTAAATGTACAAACTAAATAAATGCATAGCGCAAGTCCTAGACGACTGCTCAGAGATCAATACATATGAAGAATTCCCTCCAGACTTCTAGCTTTGAAGCAAAATGTTAGCAATTTCGCTACTTTCCCAATAAATCAAAATTACCCTCCTACGTTTTGACTCCGGGATTCTTCATCTGTGTCTTGCTTCACGGTGACAACTGGGAAACCATAGCTCTCACTTGGCATACCGGACTCTTGCTTTATTCTGATGGGCCCCAACATAACTACTGGGACTTTCTGGGTTGAATCAGCAACCGGCAGTCTGCTAGAGGAGCCAGAGCTACACAAGAAAGACACAGTGGGGGAAAAGAGGAAAGAACAAGCAAAGATGGTTTTAACATGACCTCGATCTTCTCAAGGACAACACAGTTCTCAGATATGAGTGGGAAGTTTATGAGAATGAAACACTGGACTTCAGTGGATTGGAAGTTATCTTTGGGTGGATTGCGCCTACTTCTTGCTCCATGGGCAGGGCATATGTAATTTTTTTGCAAAGGCTTCCACTATCCTGAGGAGGTGCTTGATCCCCTTATGCCATTCGTGTCTGAGGAAGACTGATCCATCTCTCATAGATGAAGACTGACTTCTCCCTGGAGACCTGTAACTGGAGATACTGTGAAACAGAATGCAAGACAGAGACACCCCTGACAGTCTCCATGTTAACGTAGGGAGTTCCTCTCCAGTTCCTCCTCTGCCAACCAGGGTGGGGAAGGATATCTTCCAATCTACTGATGAGATGAAATCCTCATGGTAAGTCCAATGTTTTGTTCTCCATCAGTGAAGGAAGATATCCTTCCATGAAATACTGAAAAGCTCTATTATCCTGGGTGGGAAGAACAGAGATGAGAGGTTTTCCTGTGATGGGATGGAGAACCAATGAGAAGGCTGCCACCAGGCATCAAAGACTGTTGAGTCTGAGGCAGTGGCCAAGACCATCCTGAAGGAAGTGGACCTCTGGTACAGCTGCTGCAAATGCGCTTGTTTTCTTGTTGTGGCCTCCTTGGCCAGTGGGATTTAATGAAGACAACCTCTGCCACTTCTCTTCATGCTCTGTAGATTGCTCTGATTAGATTGTGCTGGGAAAAACGTAAAAGAGTTCTTTTTGCTGGGTGGCTGAGAGAGTGTCTTCCTCTCCAACAGAAATCTGGAAAGGAATCTTGGCACCTTCTTGATTGGGCATGCAAAGAAATCCAGGCAGGGGAGGCCCGTCCTACTGGTCACTGCACAAGACCCTTGGACTGACAGAGCGTACTCTCCTGGATCCAGGTCCTGCTGACTGAGCCAGTCTGCCTTCAGGCTGTAGACACCCTGAAGTTCTTGAGCTCATAAGAACTCAAGAAGAGCCCTGGATCAGACCAATTGTCCATCTAGTCCAGCATCCTCTCAGTTCCTCTGGATGGCCAATGACAGGTTGCCTTCCCTGAGATAGGAGCCCTGGAGCCATCACTGGAAGAAGCGGAGTATGCTGGGAGGAACAGATATGTCCAAGTGATGATGCTGAAACATGTTCTCTTGATAAGGCAGCAGAAGCCACTGAAGGGGACAAGAGTGGAATTGGGCCCATGGCACAGTTTCTAGGTAAGAGATCATGGAACCCAGCACACATGTCAAGGTAATTAGCAAGGCTTTTTTTGTAGAAGAAGCCCAGCAGGAACTCATTAGCATAATAGGCCACACCCAACAGCAGAAACGCATTAGCATATTAGGCCACAGCCCTGACAGCACAGCTCATTAGCCTATTAGGCCACACACCCATGTTACCAGAAGTGTGGTCATTCAGCCACACCCACCTTTTGCTTCTTATTCTGTTTACCTTGCTTGTTGTCAAGACCCGGGGCTTTTTTGGTAGCAGGAACTCCTTTGCATGTTAGGCCACACACCCCTAATGTAGCCAATCCTAATGAGTTCCTGCTGTTGGGTGTGGCCTATTATGCTAATGAGTTCCTGCTGGGCGTGGCCAACTTGGGAGCCAGCCGGAACTCCGTTCCTGTGCGTTCCTGCCCAAAAATAGCCCTGGTAATGAGGTCTACCAACATGGCATGTAGAAGGGAGTGACTGCTGCCATGAGGCTGAGATGTTCTTCCGCAAGGTTTTCCTTTGCCCCTTTCACCACTGCTAACGGGCAGGAGGCAGTGAAGGCTGCTGTCGATTTCTTCTGTTCCTTTGGTATTTTCTCCCGCTTGTTCCTAAACAAAGCAAGAGAGCTACTGAAGCTCATCTGTCCAGGGAGCAGACAGGGCATGAACTGGGGGAGTGGGGTCCGCTTCTTCAGGTTAGTGGAAATCTTTGCAAAAAATTTACATAGGCCCTGCCCCACAGAGCAAGGATACCTTCCTTCACTGATGGAGAACGGAGTCCTTCATCCTACAGTTTTTCTACCTTCCAGTGAGTAAATGCTATTTTGGAATTGTTTTTTTTTTTAAGATAAATCACAACAGAAACATAAAAACTTTCCCACAAGTTTCAACTATGCTATTTATTTCATTTAGAGCCCACTTTTCTCCCCAAAGCCGCTCACACCATTCTCCTCTCTTCCAGCTTATCCTGTACAACAACCCTGTATGGTAGGTCAGGCTGAGTGTGACTGGCCCAAGGTCACCCAGCAAGCTTCCATGGCAGAGTGCGGGTTTGAACCTGGGTCTCTCAGATCCTAGTCCAACACTCTAACTATTGCACTAACTGCAGTAAATGTACTACTAACATTACTATTATAGCATCAGAGACATGTAAAGAGGATTCCGCCAAGCCCAGGGTCATGGAGCCTTAGCTAATACCATAGAGTAGCGTTCCTCCTACAATTCTTTGACCAACAGACAAGAAGGCAAAGCGTGTCGGGGGAACAAGTATTTGTACACCAAAGAAGTAAGACATTAATCTGCAGTCTGTGCATCAAGGAAATTTTCAAATTTATGCCCATTAGATCAGTTCGCCTTCAAAATGTCACGACGACAAAAAAGTCCTCTGACTTAACCTGTTAATATCTACTTTTCATTTTGCTTAGGTGAATCAATCTTCATGCAGTCATATGTCCTAATTTTCTGGCATTTATACATCTGCTCTTTCTAACCAATATATTTCATCTTTCCATTAATGTTCTGGGAGATTCTCCTCAAGAGACGCAAAACTCACTTGAACCTTACTTGAGCCACTGGTAATAATTTACAAAGCTAATCCTTTGGTTACTGTCCATTTTTAAAAAATTTAATTTGTCACAAAAACTGATGAGTGAGTGGATCAGAAGAAGAGGAAGAAGAGGAGGAGATTGGATTTATACCCCACCCTTCACTACCCGAAGGAGTCTCAGAGCGGCTTACAAACTCCTATCCTCTCCCACAACAGACATCCTGTAAGGTAGGTGGGGCTGAGAGAGCTCTTTTGAGGACTGCTCGTGAGGGAACAGCTCTGAGAGAACTTACAACTGACCCAAGGTCTCACCAGCAGCTGCATGTGGAGGGGTGGGGAATCAAACCCGGTTCTCCCAGATTAGAGTCTGTGCTCCTAACCATTACACCAAACTGGCTCCTAGCTTTCTCTGCCTCCTAGCTTTCTCAAAAGTCCTAATTAAAATGCATTTAATATCTTCTTATTGGCTTGGACAAAACCTCCGACTGCCACTGCTGTGCATCACCTTTTCCATTACTAAGTAATAGTGAATTTATGCCACTCCTTGACCACCACCTCAAGTTAAGCCAACACAAAGTGTGTGTAAAGTGCCATCAAGTCACACGGCAACCCCAGCCAGGGGCTTTCAAGGCAAGTGAGAAACAGAGGTGGCTGGCCATTGCCTTCCTTGGCAGTCCTCCTTGGTGGTCCCCAATCCAAGTACTATCCAGGGCCAAGATCGGGCTGTACCATGCCACCTTCTCTCCCAAGCCTACACAATACATCTCGGCATTTCTTCCTCCAGCACCGTGCACCACATTGATTCTGCTGATAGCATACAGATGCAATTGCACGGACTCACTGCATATTAATGAACACAATAACAACTCCTATGGAAAGCATGGGAGGATTAACAAGTCGATAAAATTCCTGTCAAACTAACAAAGGCACTGCAGAGTCGCCCCTTTTAATTGCTGATCGTTTTTACAGCAAACTCAGAAGGGACAGATATTTCCCTCCATAAAAATCAGAGTCAGGGCTCCATATTCCCAATGGACAACTCTTTCATTGGATAATACGCTATTTGGGGGCTTCCTTTCCTAGATGGTCTACTTACCTGCTTTGGCTCCTGACGCTGGAGGTACTGGGTGAACGAACTGGAGGGTGGGTGCCACAAATAACCGGCCCTAAGTCATCAATGAAAAAGAAATTAGAAACTAGTCTTGCTGTATGCATTCTGTTATGTTTTAAAGCATCTAACATCTTGATCGAAAGATACAGTTCAAAACTGTTTTTATTTTAACAGTGGGAGACCGGGGAATGGACTCACATGGCAGGAGTTCAACTGAAGGCTATGCCCCTCCCTTTGCAGTTACAGCTGTAAAAGCCAGAGCTTGCTGGAGGTGTGAGCCCTGGCTACTGGCTTACAGCCTCACAAAGAACACCAGACTCAGGGGTCATTTCCTGCCAGAATGCACCGGAAAGTAAGGAGCTCAGGGGCAGGACCCCCCACCGCCTTTCCTGGCCTGCCTGCCGAGGTGGACAGGCCAAGGAAGGCCTGCAGAGCCCCCCTGCTGCCTGGGGGGATTTTCCCTTTCCCATCTGGGGAAAAGAAAGAAAGGCATTCTAAACATGCCAGGGATGTCTGCCTGCCTGCCCTTCCCTTCTCCAGTCAGTCTGCCACAGCAGGTTGGCTGGGGAGGGGAAGTGGAGATGGGAAGACATGCCCCCCCTTTCCCCTGAGCCTCTCCGCTTTTGGGGAGAAACTCGGGGAAGTGGGGGGATTTAAATGCCTTTCTTTCCCTTCCCCAGATGGGAAGCACCCGCGGGGTACCTGGAGAAGATCAGGCAGGGAACCCAGGCATGCTTGCATGCCTGCCCTTTGTCAGGGGGTGTGGCATATGCAAATGAATTGTGCAAATGAGCTCCCGCACCTCCTTTTCTATGAAATGACCCCTGACCAGACTGATATCCCTCTGCAGGTGCACAGGACAAAGCAGGGGCTACAGCAGCAATCTGTGGCAACAGAACAGCTGTGACTTCTCAGCATCTAAGCTCTCTAAGCTACAAGCCTTGATGTTATCTTTCATCGTTTGACTGACGGCCACTGACACCGTTTTAGAGGAGCATTTAGCTGCTTAAGAGTTGCCGGGAGGCCTCAATCTGGATCGGGCACAGGATGTGGCGGCACCAGGCAAACTTGTCCCTCCACCCCTCCCCAGGAAGCTGCAGAGAGGCTGTTTCAGCACCTTCAAAGGCACAAGGAGGGAGAAGAGTGCATGGTGCCACTGCGCCGCGTGCCCAGTCTGGATAGGGGCCTTGCGGCATTTAAACATTAAATTCTCCTCTAAAATGGTGTCAGCAGCCACAGGCTGTCCCTTGCCTGCACCTAAGGTGTGGTTTGGCTCTGAAAGTCTTTTAATGCTGGCCTAGTTCTTAAAGGGAAAATATTTTAGGAATGGGCAAATCAAAGCACATGAGTAGCCCTGGAGAATGCAATCCAAAGCCTACATCCAAGCAGAGTAGGAGTGACCTTTTTTTGCCCCAAAGTGTTGTGGGGATGACCATGAAAAACAAACTATGCCCCGGAGCAACAGATTTGACCTTTTTTTTTTTTTTGCTCTGATGCTCCACCACCTTTCCCACGAAATATTGATGACTGTTTTGACTCTGGAGGGCAAATCTGAGGAAAGTAAAGATAATGAACCTTCTAGCCTCAAACAGAGCTGATACCATCGAAGAGGTGGCAAACTTCCTTTACAGAGCGTATAGAAGGAGTTCTTTTTCGGCAGAAGGGGTAGTGAATTAACTGTTTTGCGTGCCTACTGCCTCTGTACCTAAGGCTGCTGCTGTTGTTATGCCAATAAAGGTCTGTTGTGTTGTGTTGTGTGGCTGTTTTGACTCTAACCCGGACCATTTTCTGGGGGCCCAAAAGACAGGGGATCATACGTTAGCAGATGCAACTGTAATAACTGCCGAAACATCCCTTTAAGAAGAAATATAAACCAAGGGAAATAAAAGATTCTCTGTGTGCCAGTCCTCCTGCCCTACGAAAGACAGAGGGAAGGTGCATGAGGGACATCTCTGGATAGAGGTGAGGACTGTTCTCTTGCATGGCCAAATTGACATTACAAATCAGGGGACTGGAATTCAAGCTGTACATCTAACACAGCAGTTCCAGCTGATGTGTTTCCTGGCACCCACTTGCTTCTTGAGGGTTTGGATTTAATCTCCAAGGGGTCTTCAATGGAACAGAAAAAACAAAGAGAGCACAGCCGGTGGCTGACAGCCAGCTGTCTAATAAAGTGCTGAACTCATCCAGGGCAGATGCATCACACCTCTGCACCCTCAGGGTGAGGTCAGATGGGCCGTTTAGTCCGCTTTCGGCACCCTTCAGTAACGGGTTTTATATCCACGTTCACACACCCAACATCTGCGCACCGTCCCCAGCCTTCGCTTTCCGGCTCAAACCCCCTTTAAAACGGAGTATTTTGTTACCAGGTCCCCAAGTGGTATTTTCCTGATTCTCCGGTTCTAGCCACACTTTTCTGACATCTGATCGTTCCTGTGGTGTCGAGCCACTTCCGGTTTAAACCCCCTCCCCGCTCGAAAGCTGCCCGAGGCTTCTGCTTTTCGCCCGCCATTTTTTCAATGCGTCGGCGGTGCGCGCATAGGCGGAACTTTGCCACCGTGTTTAGAAAACCGACATTTAAACGGTCACCTGTTTTAGCGTTTAGATGAGTTCGGGATCTAACGGAGGCCATTTTCGGGTCAAATGTTTAAAGGGAAGTCTTTTGTTGGAGGGGTTGGATTAATACGCCCTGGTGGTTCTGTGCATGTGCCATGATAGTTCCCCCCTTCTATGGAGGGGCGCCTATGTGCATGCACAAACTGAGGGGGGGGGATTTAAAAACCCGCTGACACACGCTCCCGCGCATCGGTAGTGTAGACGCCGGGGAGTGACGTGACTGCGCGGTGAGGCAGGATAAGGGAGGTGTGATCGCGATTATCCAGATCAAATACAATCCAGTTAGAACCGGAGCAGTTTAACCCGCTCTCAGCACACCGTCTGACCGCACCCTCAGTCTGGCCACAAAAGGAGCTTTTTTTTTAAGCCTCTGGGCCTGGCGATCTCTACCCTGAAACTTCACAGGAAGCCCTACCTGGAAGGCCTGGAGATGGCACTGCCGAATTGGGGGAGCGGACGGTTTTGCGTAAAGGTGGTTTGGATTCGCTCTGCTCCAAAATCCCACCTCTCCTGTCAATGCTGTCCAGGGATATAGTTCCTGAACCATCAATCTTTAAAAAAGGATGAAAGCATTTAAGGTAGGTAGAACAGATTCATGCCCTCACTTAGCTCTGACACAGGGTTTTTAATACATCCACTCACTCTAGGACTACCAAAGCACACTACTGAATGCAATATAACTTTACAGCATTAACAAATTAATTAGCATACCACTCATCTATCCAGGCACAATGCATGCTTAGTCACTAATTCACAAATAAATAAATAATCACGCATACTCTACATGTTTAAAATGGATAGTGCCAGATAAACAATAACGTATCTATTTGCCACAGTTACTGCCATCGTTACTGTCACTTCACTCTAGAGACCAGAGAGACACATCTTTGCATAACACTTGGCAAGAATAAATTCTGTGGGACAAGGAAAGAGCCACCTTTGGAGATGCTCTTCTGGAACGGACAAATGTTAGGTGGCGCACAAGCGCGCGGGGGGGGGGGGGGGGGGGGGGACAAGGCTATTCCCTCCAGAGGAATTCGACCCGCAGTTGTGCAATCACACCGTCCTTGGAAGCTGCGGGGGCAGCCCGCCACTGCGTGATCAGACGCAACCACGGGTGAGTCGTGTTATTTTTTTGTTGCAGTTTGTTTCCCATGTACTTAAATGGGGAATCGATGAATCACATCTCCGCACTGAGGGCTCCCTATGGAGTGTGTGATGATGCACATATTGAGAAGGGGGAAAAAACAACGGCACGGAGTCGGGATGGCCCGATCAGACCATCCCAACGCCATGGGAGCGCGCTGGAGCGACCAGACAGGGGAATCTCCATCTGTGGCCCGTTTGCTACCGGACTTTCCCTATTGTCTTTTTACTCCACTTCTGTGGCGGAGCAAAATGGGTTCCCGACAGGTGCGGGGCGCTTCCCAGATGTTCGTGTCTGATCACGCCCCTTAAATCCACCTGGCATTCATGCCTATGGCGGAGCTAATTGTGCGTGTGATCAAATCCTTAGTTTAAGGTCAAAATTGGCTATGCAGCTCGAAAAAAGCCATATAAAACCGTGTACTTTTCTGTTCTCAGAAAGGAGGAAATAAGGATCAACTGGTTGTTCACAGTACTAACACAAACCCTTAAAACCTCCCCAGAAGTAACTGATAGTACAAGACAAACTAGGAAAATGATACGTGTTTGGGGCTGGCCTTAAAAACAAAACAAAACACAGATAAGCTGTCCAGTTCTAGATCTACCAATGCAATACATATTCACCAAAAGTAATACACCTTCTAAGAAGGCAAAATATCCATCTTACATCAGGAAGAGAAGGTAGTATATAGGAATCACTCATTGCTGCGGTCAGATCTATCACAGGTAGAGCAAACGTTTTTTCATCGTATCCAACGGCACTAACAGGACTGGAGGCAGTTGATGAAGTACTGCTGGAATTTGAGGTAGCAACAGAAACTTGTCCACCGTGGATTTGCCACTACAAAAGAACAGGAAACATGTTAAGCACAAACCATTTCTTGCTAGAAGTCTCTGTGTGTGTGTGTGACGTGCTACCTATAGCACAGATGAAGGGGCGTTTTGCTGGGATTCCTTCAGAACATTTTTGTTGTTAATGGTTGATTAGTTACTGCATGTTTTCTTTTATTGTTCCAAACACACTGCTGCCAGGGAGAAATTTCTTGTGGAATGGTTGCTGAAATATTCAGCCACTTCTGATACCCATAAATGAAGACTGTTTCTGAGAGACTTCTGTAAAGCCTGCGCAGTTGACGTCGTTACATTCTTCTTTGCTGTTGCTTTTAAGTCTTAACTTTTTTCCTTGGTGTCTGGCTTATGGGCTGTTAAGCCTGAATAAAGCGTGTGTGAGTCTAAAGAATGAGCTACATATTGATTGGGTTTATGATACTGTTTATTGATAAACTGGGTCAGTTAGAAGATTCTGCACTGTGAATAGACACTTATTTTAACAAATATTAGTGCTCACTGAGAACCTTACCTGATCATTAGAGTAGGTCATTCAAAAAGGAATTGCATATGATTGTACAGATGTCCTTCTTGTATTCAAACTGACTGATAGGTGGACTGACCATGGAAGAAGGCATTTTTGTTGAAACATGTTTTATCAAACTACTATCTAAATTATTCACAGTTTTGGTCAGGGAGATTTATACACCACACATTCCTCAGGTATTTTGAGGAGATTTTATTAAAGCTGTACATTCCCTAACCAGTGTTTTTTGGCGTTGCTGTTTTTTAATCTCAGCCTTTGGGTTGAGTTCCCTTTTCTTTTTTGGCTTCACAGAGACTATACAGCAACAACAAACATTTGCTGCATGTTTATTTGGTCAACAGATCTCTTCTCTGCTTTTCGTTTGATGTGAAACGATAGACAGTATTCCTAGTTCTACCATCTTCTCTAGTAGTCCCTTCTCCAGAGGCAGGCCAAAGGCAAATCGCCTCTGAATGTCTCTTCCTTGAAAACCCTACAGCAGAGGTGTCGAACTCATTTGGTACAAGGGCAGGATCTGACATAAACGTCACTTTGTCGGGCCAGGCCATGTGTGCCATAAAACATAATGCCAGGTACCGGAGATAGAAACTGTATGAAGGAGAGCAGCTGGTGTATCCTCACTGGTGTGTCCTCACTGCAAGGCCACATGGGCTGGGAGGGGGGTGCAGAGGAAATCCCACATAGGCAGACTGGAGAGGCAGCAATGTAACACTGGGCAGATGCTTCTCCCATGATGCTTCACTGCTGCAAAAGAGATTGTTCTGCCGTGCTGAAGCCACAATGGAGTGGCTCCCCCCCAGCACTCCCTCTTTGGCACCAGTTGCTCGCGGGCCGCATAAGAGCCCTGGACGGGTCAGTTTCGGCCCCCAGGCCTTATGTTTGACACCCCTGCCCTACAGGGTTACTGCAAGTCAGCTGTGACATGACGGCACTCTCCATCACCAACCCCTCTTCAACCATTATGAGTCCAAACTTAGAATCCTAGAATGTCAGAGTTGGAAGGGATCTTGCAGGTCATCTAATCCAACCCTCTGCACTCTGCAGGAGCATAGCCGAAAAAGAGCCCTACAACATACCCAAAAGATGGTCGTCCAGCCTCCGCTTGAAAACGTCCAGCGAAGGAGCATCCGCCACCTCCTGAGGCAGACTGTTCCACTGCTCAACCACTCTGACAGTTAGGAAGCTTCTCCTGATATTTAGCCGGTATCGACTCCCTTGTGATTTCCACCCATTAGATCTAGTCTTGCAATCCGGAGCAAGAGAGAATAGATCCGCTCCATCTTCTACATGACAGCCCTTCAAATACTTGAAGACTGCAATCATGTCCCCTCTAAGCCTTCTGTTTCCCAGGCTAAACATACCCAACTCTTTCAGCCTTTCCTCATAAGACTTGGATTCCAACCCTCTCACCATCCTGGTTGCCCTCTTCTGGACACGCTCGAGCTTGTCAACATCCTTCCTAAAATGTGATGCCCCAAACTGGACACAGTCGTCCAGGTGCGGCCTGACCATAGCAATTATGTACAGTTATGGAGGAGGGATTACAAATGTTATGAACAGTTTACCTGTTTAATAGCCTGCTGGGCCAAGAACGCCATCTGTAGTGGATTGGGCCTGCCAGCTAGATGTGGCACATTCTGGTTTTGTGGAACTCTCGCTGGCTGGCTAAGAGGAACTGAGCCATTCGATTTGGGGTTGTGATTCTGAAAGCTCACCAAAAGCGGAGGGGGCTGCTGGAAAGACGAGGCAACCTCATCAGCTAGTTAAGTATTTCCCAAGATGGTCATTGAAACCTCACGAGTTGTAATGATTTACAGAACTGTGTGATTTGCCCTCAACAGAGCACAATGTCGCCCCAATAACAGTTTCATAAGTTGCTTAGCCAATGAGGCAAAGCTACGCAGCAGTATGACAAAAGATACCCTTAACAGCATCTACAAATTCTAAAGAGGGCGCTGAACTTTAAACACTGGTGATTAAACCTTCTTTGGTGGTTTTCAAACAGAGGCTAGATGGCCATCTGACAGTAATGCTCATTCTGTGAACAGTCAGGCAGATCATGAGAGGGAGGGCAGGGAGGGTTGCATCAGTGCTTAGTTCTCATGGCCATTTCTTACATGCCCAGGGAAATGCTGATCACCACTTTGGGGTCAGGAAGCGCTCCAGGCCAGTTTGGCCAGTGATCCTGGAGGTTTTTTGCCATCTTCTGGGTATAGAGTAGGGGTCACCGGGGGGTGTGGGGGGGGGAGGTATTTGTGAGTTTCCTGCATTGTGCAGGGGGTTGGACTAGATGACCCTGGAGGTCCCTTCCAACTTCTATGATTCTGTGATTAAATAATACGGCCTTCATACAACTCTCCTAGAAGCATAAAATCCATGATTCAGATAATGCCTCAGCACACCAATTGGCCGGCTTCAGCTCTCCCTCTGAACCGAGCACAGGTGTCCTCTCCTCTGTGGCCTTGCCCTAATTTACCTGAGGTGGTAGAGGAGGAGTCTGGTGCATGGGCCCTGCAATTCTAGGGTTTGGGAGACCCTCCGGACCTGACCTCCGTCGAGCCTGCCGCTGCCTCTGAGCCGGGGCCTGCTGCTGCAGCGTGTGCTGGAGTCTCAGTTGAGCTAAACTGCTCTGTGCTGGGAACTTGGACAGTTGATCTGAAGGTTTGAAGCCACTTTGTGGCTGTGTGTCTGGTTCCATCACAGGGCTTTTAGGCACGTGTGGTGGGGTTTCATTATCTTCAATTACCAGAGAACCTGGATAAAAATAATTTACTCATTATTTACAAATTAAGGTTTGCACTATTTATACCGTTTTCTTTTTTTTGCCATTAGGCAATGCAATGCTCTTTGACAAACCGGCATCGGTGTCCTTGCCAGATTTCTAATCTAAAGACTTATCTGATGCTGTGAAGCTAGGTTTGTCTAAACATGCCTCTATTCACTTCCTGAGACTGGCAACACTAATAATCAGGGACTGAAGAGATATTTGTTTTAAAAAAAAGTATCTGAAAAACTTCCCCTTATTCTGCTACTCATAATTGATTTCAGATGGCGGATTTCCAGGATGCAACCACTTCCACATAAGAAGGTGCATGTACTATGTATGGACGTAACCATGTGAACGCTCTGGAAAACTGCAACCAATTGGGACATCTTGCCTCATGGGTATACAGCAATTTGTGCATTCTGTGTACACACAGGCACACGATTTCCTACACAGAAATTAATTACAGGGTAGGAAATCACCCTGACCAGTGGGCCGGCTACAAACAAATCAAGCCTATTGGTAAGGAGCGTAACGCAAAAACTGAAAGCATGCACCATTGTTCTGAGGAGGATATCAGAAGCAAGACACTAACACTTATTAGAGTTCTCCAACCATTCCCAGGACACTTAAAAGAAATCAATGACGGACTGTTCAGATGACAGACGTATTTGTTAACATCAATGGTTTCACCGGTAACAAAGCTGGAAAGAGGAAGTTTGTCATACCTAAATTGAGGAGATTTTGGGCCCAGAAGCTAGGATCACAGCGAAACTGAATGGTGGTGTTAGACTTTGGTAGGGCATCACACCTCGCTCTAAGGAGGCATCGCAACCGAAAAGTAATCTAGAACAAAGCAAAGAATGCTGCATTAGTGCTGAAATTTCAATGATCTTCCATAGGCCAGTAAACAGTTGGGAAAATCTATAAACAAACAACCTAACCTTTTCCTTCAAAGTATCTTAATTTGTTTTTAGTTTTACTGTGTGAAAAAAATTAGTTTCTCACTGAATTAACTCTTTTCATAGCATATCATTGCCCAGTTGCCAGAATGTATGTCACATACTTTTAAAAGCCCGTTCTGTTTGAAATATGAAGAGGCAGCAGAATCCCCAGTTAGCCAGTAGCAATATTTTCAGACTTGTACACTAGCACAATAAGGTCATATGTAAATGAACTACCTAAAACTCACTAAAGAACAATAACGGGAGGGAGAGTATGCACACGCACATACACACTAGCCTGATACAGACAGCAACCCTCTCCCGTGTGTTCCCCCGTGTCGGGAGGGAGAGCGGACATGAGTGCGTTGGCCCCGCCACCAGCCCCTGAGCAATTGCCTGGTCATCTGAATGTACCCCCTCCCCATGATCAGCAATGTTCTGAAGGCAGTACTGCTGATCAGGGGAGGGGGGTGTCTCTGCATGGATGCACTTTACAGATGATCAGGCAAAGGCAGGATCAGCATACTGGTGGGGGTGGTCATCTATAACAGGCTACAATTAATGTTATTTCTCTGTACTTAATGTATTACGATGAAGTTCAAAATTTAATAAACAGTTATTTAAAAAAATCTATAACAGGCTACAATGACCAATGTAACATACATTCCTAGTGCAGAAAGCTCCAGAATGTTATACTGTGAATTAGTTACTCTGACATGATTATGCTGTTCTGGGATGCTGTTCTGGGCATGGAACAGTGGTCACTACGGGTGTGGAGGGGGCTGGTATTTGTGAATTGTCCTGCATTGTGCAGGGGGTTGGACTAGATGACCTTGGAGGTCTCTTCCAACTGTGATTCTATGACTCTATGATTCAATGCTCTTCACATTATGAGGCAGCAAATCCACGACCTCTTTCAAGAAACCACAGCTGAACTCATGGGCAAACGTATTTATACTTGTATTTCCAAACATGACCGTCACATTCATAATGCTCGTCTCAACAACACTTAGTAGCTTTTGACCTAATTCTGATGGTCCAACTATCAACAGCTACAGAGACAGGGCTTTCGCCTGGCCCTGTTTTTCTGCATTTTGCTAACTGCATCATTGTCCTTTAGTACTGACAGGCTCTCAAAATGTGATCAACTTGCCATGACTATGGCCAGCCCAGGAAGAAGGGGAATACTGCTCTGTTCTTACCAGCCGTTTGCTGTACAACAAAGCTGTGCTGCTGCCACTGGAAACAGCCCACTTTGCAAAGCTGATGACATGGTCCAGCTGCCTAGAAAGCCGAGCCACTTCTTCTTGTTGCTGCAGGAGCTTCATCCAGTGTTCCTTACCAAGACACTGCAAGGCAGAAAAACAAAGTCTTGAGCTTTTGTTGTGGACTGAACGGTTGGTCCCCCCCCCCCCCCCCCCCCGATAAATTCCTGATGAATTCCCAAAAGTGACAACAAGCCTCTAACTCAAGACATGCTGCTTGGGTGAATCTCCGTTTCAAATGATCAAACACAAAAGAGTCATTCACTTTTTATTACTTCTTAATATTCAACCTGGATGGCCCAGGCTAGCCCAATCTTCTCAAGTCTTCAAGCTAGACAGGGTCAACCCTGGTTAGTATTTGGATGAGAGAAAAACAGGTTGCTTACCTGTAACTGATGATCTTCGAGTGGTCATCTGTGCAGTCACACCCATGGGATCTAGTGCGCACGCGCTGGATCAATCGGCATTGTAGCAAGCTCTTAACGGATTTTTGCGCCCAGACCTCGGGCATGCGCAGGAACCCCACCACGCATGCCCAGTGGGGTAGGCGCGGACATCCCGCCAGTTCCTTCGAACCGCCGCGAATCAACCCCTATGAAAAATGTAGAAGCTGACAGCAGCGGGGAAGGAGGGTGGGTGGTATGAATGCACAGATGACCACTCGAAGATCACCAGTTACTGGTAAGCAACCTGCTTATTTTCAGCTGGGTCTCTGTGTTGCACACCCAGGGGAGATTAGCGAGCCGTAGCCTACCTGGAGGAGGGTGCTGGCAGGTATTTTACTGCGTAGCCGAAGATAGAATGCGACGTCCCATGTTGGTATTGGTGTTTGTTTGGACGTCTAGGGCGTAGTGCCTGATGAAGGTGTTGGGGTAGCCCAGGTAGCGGCTTTACAAATGTCCGGTAAGGGTACTCCCTGAAGGAAGACAGTGGAAGTCGCGACAGCCCTGGTAGAATGAGCCCTGATAGGGCCAGGCAATGGCCGTCCAACGAGTAGGTAACATAGATGGATGAGACCTACAATCCACTTCAAAAGGCGCTGAGCTGTGATGCGAGTACCCAGCCGTGGAGAAGCATACGAGACGAATAGTTGTGAGTCTCGTCCAGGGGTCGTTTCGTAGGAAAAGAGCTAGGGGAACTCATTAGCATAACTCATTAGCAAATGCCACACCCCCTGACATAACCGGAAGTGTGTCATAAGGCCACACCCCCTGACATCACCGGAAGTGTGTCATGAGGCCACACACCCCACCCCCAATGGTCCCGGC
>NW_015168738.1:27109-57667 GCF_001447785.1 Gekko japonicus | reverse complement strand
CTGCAGGTGGAACTCTGACACCACCTTCGGCAGGAAGGAGATATCTTGGACGAGGTGGACTCCGTCTGGCAGAAACGACAGGAAAGGGGTATCATGGCAGAAGGTCAACAGTTCTCCCACTCGCCTAGCCGAGGTAATGGCAATTAAAAAGGCTGTTTTCCATGCCAGGAGTTTGAGATCGCATGTTGCAAGCGGCTCAAATGGCTTCCGCATAAGCTGGCGGAGAACGAGGGGAAGGTCCCAAGGAGCGACTGGAGCTTTGACAGGAGGGTAGAGGTGTAACAAACCTTTTAAAAACCGTTTAGAAAGCGGATGGGAAAATAATGTACATCCGTCAACTGAAACATGGTAGGCCGAAAGAGCGGCCAAATAAACTCATACCGATGAATGGGAAAGTCCCAAGTCAGCTAGGGTGAGGAGGAATTGGAACTCGTTCGAGACTCACAGAGGTGGCTCAAGGGACATAATCTCCAAGCGAAGAACAGAACCTACACCATTTATAATCGTAGGACCTCCGCGTAGTGGGTTTCCTGGAATTCAACAGGACATTCCTTACACGGGCGGAGAAGCCGGTGGCATTATCCTCCATGCCGTCAATTTCAGTTGTTGTATGTCGTGATGTAGGACAGGGGAGGAGGTCCGGAGCCGGAGGGAATTGATGGTAAGTTCCCTGTGATAGCTCGAGGACTGTTGAAAACCAAGGTTGTCTTGGCCACCATGGAGTTATCAAGATACCGTCCGCGGCGGCGTTGAGAATCTTGCGGACCACTCTCAGAAGCAGAGGTAAGGGGGGGAACAGGTAAAGGAGTCCCGTAGACCAAGGGTAAAGGAGGCCGTCTCCCAGAGATTGTGGGTCTTTGCCTCCTCGACTGCAGAACAGAGGACACTTTTTGTTGTTTCGTGTGGCAAAGACGTCAACTTGGGGAACTCCCCACTTGTGGAAGAATGGGAGGAGGTATGTTGGGTTCATCCCCCACTCGTGGAGGCTGAGTCCCGCTCAACTTAGATGGTCTGCCTGCACGTTCATGTGACCAGGAATGTGAGTGGCCACAAGGAATATATTGTTGGCTATGCATAAGTCCCACAATTGGATGGCAAGGTTGCATAGGCGAAGGGACACTGTGCCTCCCTGCCTGTTGACGTAGGAAAGCACTGTGGTGTTGTCCGTGAGGACCGTGACACATTTTCCTTTGATCAACGGTAGGAAGCTGGCTACTCCATGTCATATAGCCAGCAGTTCTAGGAAGTTTATGTGAAGCTTCCTCCTCCGTGCGTCCCATTTGTCTCCAACAGAGAGGCCCATGGAGTATACACACCATCCAGTCAGGGAAGCACCCATCGTTATGGTGAGCTTGGGCGACGGAAGGTGGAAGGGCGCTCCCTGGAGGATATTCAAAGTGACAGTCCACCAAAGCAAAGAGTCCTGTATGCTGGGAGGAGGGGATAGGACGACAGTGTGTGCGTTTTGCGACAGGTTGTAATTGCGGATGAACCAGAGTTGTAAAGGGCGCATTTTGAGTCTGGCAAAGATGAGAACTGACATAGTCGCAGCCATCAGGCCAAGCAGCCTCTGAATTTGGAAGGCAGTGACAGAGGGTTGGGTACGGACAACGGTGGCTAAGGAGATGATATCTGTTGCCCTGTCGTGAGGCAGGTAAGCCATGCTTGTCTGTGAATCCAGTAATGCGCCGATATACTGTATGCGTTGGACCGGACACAATTGGGACTTTTGTCGATTGACTCGGAGGCCGAGATTCTCCAATAGTGCCAGAGTCTCTGTGACGTCGGAGACCAGGGCGTTCTTGGATGGCGCTACCAGGAGCCAGTCGTCTATATATGGGTAGATGGAGATACCCCGGAGACGGAGGAAAGCTGCAACCACAATCACAGTTTTTGTGAAGACCCTGGGGCCGCTGGACAGGCCTAACGGAAGGGCCGTATACTGGTAATGCTGTTGACCAATCGCAAAGCGTAGGTATTGGCGGTGGAAGGGGTGGATGGTAAGGTGGAAATATGCGTCTTGGACGTCGAGGGTGGCCATCCAGACGTGTCTGCGAAGCAATGGCATGAGCTGTTGTAGGGACACCATGTGGAAGCGGTGGTAGGTCACAAAACGATTCAATTCCCTGAGATCTAATATGGGTTGAACGCCTCCGTCTCTCTTCGGGACTGTGAAGTATTGGGAATAAAACCCCGTCCCTCGGAGGTGTGGTGGTACCTGTTCGATGGCTCCCTTCTGCAGAAGGACGGACACCTCCTCGAGGAGAGGTGGGGAAGGGGGCGTAGATATGACGACAGGAGTATTGGGGTTCTGTTGGAACTGAATTTTGTAGCCCTGGGACAAGATGGACAGCACCCACTCGTCCGAGGTGATGTGACGCCAATTTTGAAGGAAGGGTGACAGATGGGTTTGAGCTGACTTGGTGACTGGGAAGTAAAAAACTCTGCTTGGAGGGTTTGGTGCAGGAAGTTTGTTGTCCGGAGCCAAATTTTGGCTTATGGAAGGCAGGTTTTTGGCCTCCGGAGGACGTTCTTGGTCTCCATCGTGTGTATGGAGATTGATGAGTGTAGGAGGTAAGGTTGTCCGATGGAGATACAGGTAAGTCCTCCGCAACATCTTGGTTGGGAGATGCATGGTCTGGAGAGGTATGAGCCTCAGAAGCCTCTGTATCTGAGTCCTCTTCCATGAAGTCAGAGAAGTCTTGTTGTGGTGTGTGGACCGAAGTGTCCTGTTGAGAAGGTACTGGTTTCGGTTGGACGACAGGAACGGCAGGGTTTGGAGTGACCGGAGGATTGAGTGGACGATTTGGTTCCAGAGTATGGTGGGGCGGATCGACTATAGGAGGACGAAACAGAGATGCCGAAGGTCTCGACTTGTGTGGGGATCTCGACCTATGAACCGAGTGGGCCGAGTAGGAATCCCAATCAGAATAGCCCGCTGGAGTCAACCACGGCATGGACGGTGGATAAGTCCTGTAGAGGTACCTCAACTATCGTTGATCCCATGACAGTTGGCGGTGGGGGAGGTAGGAAGACTCTGGGGGAGCAGCTTCTGGACCGTGGACGTCTGGGAGACAAGGCAGTAGCTTGTCTGTAAGAAGTGTCCCTGTAATGTCGGCTGTCGATATCGACGGATTGAGTGTGCAGACGTGGAGGGTGATGCTGCGTAACACATGAGGTATATCAGTGCCGACGTGGATCGATGTCGGGAGCTTCCAATACCGTTGATGTCGACGACGGAGAAGGAGACGGAGAATGCTCTGCATCCATCTGATGACTTAGGAGCTCTACCGTTTCGATGTCGGAGTAAGGAGGCTCCATTTGGTGGACAGGGGAGTCCAATACATGGATGGTCAGTATCGGTGGAGGGACTTGGGCCTCCGATATCGATACTGCTGTTGGAGCGGAAGGCACTATAGGGGCATCACCCAGTGCAGGCACCGCTTCCTTCCCCTTCTTTGCCGCCTTAAGTGACTTGGAGGTGCCCTTCTTCGCGGACTTATGCTCTGTACTTGCCTTAGCCTTCTTTTTGATTGGCATGGAGGTGGACGATCGTGTCTTCGATGTCGAGGGCTTCGGTATCAGGCGGTCGACATTAAAGGCAGGTCTCGATGCCGGAGCTGTTGATGTAGACAGTCTCTCCTCCATCGCTGAGGCAGGAGCAAGGGCTGATTCAAGCAGCGCCACTTTAAGGCGCGCAGCGTGGTTCTTTCTCATTTGGTTAGAGAAGCGAGCGCAGTGACGACAGGACTCTGGCTTGTGAGACTCTCCAAGGCAAAAAATGCAGAGGGTATGATGGTCAGGAGGAGCAAGTTTGCTACCACAACGTTTGCATCTATTGAAAAATCCCCACTTCTTCTCCATAAGAAGAGAAATGGCGAGAACGGTTGGGGTGGGTGGGTGGCCCGAAGGCCTGAGATAAATTCCCCTCAGAAGAAAATAAAGGTTTTTTCTTTTTAAGTTTTTTAAAGAACAAATCACTAAAAAAGATAAAATAAAGAATGGAAATGCTTCCTAAGAGCTGTGAAGCAAAAGCGAACCGCGAACCGATCAGACCAACGAAGAAAGAGGTCTTTCCAACGCGGCAGTAAGAAAGGAACTGGCGGGATGTCCATGCCCACCCCTCTGGGCATGCGTGGTGGGGTTCCTGCGCATGCCCGAGGGACTGGGCATGAAAATCCATTAAAAGAGCTTGCTACAGCACTGAACGATCCAGCGCGTGCGCACTAGATCCCATGGGTGTGAAGCACAGAGACCACGTCGAAGATCTGTGTAATACATATATCTGAAAAGCACTCTTCAGACAAAATATCAAAACATCCCACTGAAAGCAGCCTAGGTTGAGTTCTCAAACTCCAAATGGGGCCTGGAGATCTTCCAGAATTACAGCTGATTTCCAGACTACAGAGATCAGTCCCCCTGGAGAGAATGCAAACCAACGAGAGAGATCACGGGAAGGAAGTGGAAAAGAAAACAAACAACCATGATATATTATGCCAGAAAAGTCTCCAAAAACTAGAAATTTCTTTTTCCAATATTCAGTTTACTGTCAGACCTGCATCTTAAAGGGACAAAACCCATTTACAAAGGCAGTAATGCCCTGAGGAGTAGAAAAACCAAATGAGGTTTTACAAACTTTTACCCTTTCAGACACATCAGTAATTGCTGCCTTCCCAACAGTCAACCCATTTGACAAAACAGAACTGTTTGTTTGTCCCAGGTAAAATAGTTCTGTCTTGTCTGACAAACAGCCGGCTGGCAGCAATTATGGGCTTTAGTAAATAGGAAGAATGAATTGACATTACACTGATGGATTTTGAAGAATGTCACTATGAAATACTACGTGAGTTTGTTAAATGGTTTAATCTTGTATGTTCTATAACAGTCAGTTGTTTGTACAGCCTTGTGCTATTTTCTTGCCAACATTAATACTAATAATAGAATTATATATTTTTGTAATTAAATGTAGGTATTTCAACGCTATTCACTTTGACAAAGTTGTACACGAAACGAGATGATATGCATGATTCGTTGGTGTTGATGGCGTTTGAATTGCATCCAGTAAACTGAATATTGGTAAAAGACATTTCTAGTCTTTGGAGGCTTTTGTGGCATCATATATCACGGTTGTTTGTTTTCTTTTCCACCCCCGGAAAGAATGGCTGCACTGGAGGGTGGACTCTCTGCCATTATACCCTGCTGAGGTCCCTCCCCTCCCCAAACCCCACCGCCCCCGGGCTCCACCCCTAAATCTCCAGGGATTTCCCGACCCAGAGCTGGCAATCCTAGGAGAGAGTGGAAATATTCCCAAAAGAATGAGAAAGTATTTGTAAACTGTGCCAGTTTCTAGATATTGACACCCATGTCTTGGAAGTATTCCAGAATTCTTCACTGTTTATTAGGAAACTCATCTACAACGTTCCATCGCAGGGTCTCCTTACTGCCCCCCAAACAGAGGAATTTACCTCTAGCTGATGCAGAAGAGCTTTCCCCTTCTTATTCACTTCTACCATCAATGTGAAAATAGCAATTTTAACGTCCTGTTCTACCCGCTTTTGATTCTGATCCACTTCAAGGATCCTGTAAAATGCAAACAAAGCAGAAATGCTATTTAATACAGTCAGCAAAAGAAAAATACCAGAACTTATTCTGAAGATGATCCAGGAAAATTTAGTCCTAACTAAGTTGCATAAGTATCTGTAGGATGGGACTCGGTAACAACTAAAATGCCATCAATTTCAAGGGGACTTTGTTGCTAATAGCTTTTGCCGCATTTTGCTCACTGCCTGGCTCTTTGGAAAAGCATTACTCTTAGAAAATAAAAACTGTCTGATTATGCAAGCCATAAACATAAAACCTATAGAATACCAGCAAATTAACTTCCCTTGCCATCAGAAGGCAATCTCGTTCCACAGATCCCTTTACTATTCCATATGTGAGAAATATTTCAAAACAAATCTATCTTCCTATATTTTTAGAAAAAGCACATCAAATCATATCTTTTCCCTCGTCTATTATTTGTGTATTCCTACTACATTTCCCATTCCTATAATCTCTCTTCTACTTTTAGACTGTAAGCTATTTTAGGACCGAGAAGTTCTAGTTTTTGCCCTAGATTAAAACTTTTTAAAGGATTTTATAAATAGCTTAAATATAAAAGCAGGCTCCAGACATAAATGACAAATCATGAACACGAAGCTGCCTTATAATGAATCAGACCACCAAAGTCAGTATTGTCTACTTAGCGACTGACAGCAGCTCTCCAGGGTCTTGGGCAGAAATCTTTCACATCACCTAGTGCCAGCTCTTTTAACCGGAGATTCTGGGGACTGAACCTGCGACCTTCTGCATGCCAAGCAGATGTTCTAACACTGAGCCACAGCCCCCTCCCTGAGGGGTTAACCGCTATGTGTTCAAGCCTGGGAGATTCTATGCAATTTTTAATGTTTGGCACCTTGGGGGGCGCTATTTGGGTGGAAAGGCAGGGTTGAATAAAAACAAGTTTACCAAACTCAATCAATTCCCCATAATTCATCAAGTGCTATTTTACTACTATAAAACAAGATAAATACCTATTCTGAATCTGCTCGTCTGTATTTTTTACGTATTTACTTTTCTCCATCAGCTTCGTAATAAGCATATCAATCACCACCTTTTGATTCTGAAAGGCTTCTTCTATAAACTGGTACCTGCAGTAAGAATATACACACCAAGTAGATAACAGAAATACTACATTGCTAAAAAAAAGAAAAAAAGAAGTGACCTTGGGGCATCAACAATTAAAATAATGCAAGACACGTATCAGTAAGTTTTTTTAATATTTATTGTGGTTACTGTACTGAGGCTGCTAGGAAAACTTGTTCTCCAATTCATCTGGGATTACCCCAGACACTGGGCCAGACAGCTACTCATTTTTGCTCTTTAACTGACCCCCATCAAAGAAGGGCATTTATGTTAGCCAGATTTAACGTATTGCCATTGGCTGTCTTCTCTGGAAGATGCCATAAAATCCCGTATGAACTTAGACAATGCCCTTGTAGTCAGGGTGCCATTGAACCTGTTGCCCATGTTCTTTCAAATTGCCCATTTTATACTAAGACCCGGGATAAATTTCTAGACCCCCTTCTTTTTACTCCCTGAGAGTGTCAAAGTCCAGTTGCTACTCTCGGGGCAAAATTCTTCCATAACTTTTAATGTTGCCTGTTTTCTTCAATCTGCAATTCAAATCAGGGAACCTATAAACTGATCAGGTTTTTTTTTCCTTGCTGTTTGTTTGTATGACAGCCACATTTTTGATGTATTCCTAAATTTTCATATACTTTTATCTCTGATATGCCAATAAAGGTTGTCTGTCTGTTTATTATGGTTACTGTTTATTGACATATTTCGTATGATTTACTCAGCAATATATTCATTGGTATGCATAGCTTCCTTTGGGAAATGTTTTAGCACTTTGGATTATGAAATCATCTCATGTTTGGTAAATAGTTAAAACTGATCTAGAAATATTTATTTATTGGCTTTACTGGTTTTGCAATTGGAGTCATAAACAGCAAGATCTAGAAATATAATAATTGGTGACGAAGCACAAATCCTAAAATTGTATGGCATATTACCATAAAACCCAGTTCAAGGTTAGTTTGGAGAATTTGTACTGGCTTTCAAGTTACTGAAAAATAGCTCATTTGAATTGTAGAAGGAGAAAATCAAAATGATGCACATGACTGTTAGCCAGATTATGCTGAATGCTTTAAAATGTCTGCTATGTTTCAGAAGAAGTAAAAATGAGGCTGCTCTGAGAGAGTACCATAGTTTACTTATAAATTATTGAAAGCCAGTTTGCAACACATTGGGATTTTTGAAAATTTAGTTCAATCAGTTTACAGCAGTAAGAAATACCAAATGTACAAAACAGAACTCACAACTATGCGCTATAGAGTGTTAAGAAGACTATTTTTCAGTTGCACTGCATTATTGTTTGGATTAGGGGTCATTTCGTAGAAAAAGAGCTAGGGGAACTCATTAGCATAGCTCATTAGCATATGCCACACCCCCTGACATCATAAGGCCCGGCAGTGGACCTGCAAGGCCGGCGGGAGTGCGAGGAAGGCCCGCCAAGGCCCTCCCTGGCCTCAGGCAGGCAGGGGTGGGGAGAGGCGGGGAGAAAGCAACTTACCCTCCCTCTTCTCCTGCCTCCTCCTGGCTAAATGAGGGCCGGAAGTGGGGTGGCCGGAAGCAGGGGGCGGGACTTTGTCGTGTGCCCCGCCCCCCGCACCTCACCCGGGGGAACTGCGATCCTCCGCGATCCCCCCCGAATCGACCTCTGGTTTGGATATTTCATTATAAAGCTGGCAATGACTACTATAAACTCTACTTATCCAGTAAGTGTTGCTTTTTTGTAGTTTATAAAAACTGAGCTCAATCTAAAGAGTCTTTTACAGTACACTTTTGCTGAGTTTACATTCATTACAAATCAAAGCCTTTTTCAAGTGGCAACCAGCATTTCCCTGGGCGTGTAAGAAAGGGCCACAAGAACTAAGCATTGATGCAACCCTTCCTGCCCTCCCTCTCATGAACTGCCTAAGTTCGCATAATCCGCATTGCTGTCAGATGGCCTGTCACGACTCAGGTGGGGGTGTCACCTGATGCTGCCACCACTCTGGATTTAGTTTCCCTTGAGAAGGCCCAGAGTACCCTCCCAAGACCTTCAGACCTCCCTTTTGGCTGAATAATAGGCGTGAGGACCAGGCAGAGCGAAACAAGAAAAAGGTTTATTTTATAGGAGGTCAAACAAGGTGCAGAATAATAACAGTAAGTGGGTGAAAAGAAATCAAATGCCCTAATGCGTCTAAATATATACTGTCCCTAGCTCACTATCTCAAGTGGCCTTACACTACTCATCCTGTCCTCAGGATGAGGGGCTCTGCCCTCTGGAAGAAAGAACAGCTCTTCCTGCTGCTCCATACTTTTATTCCCAGCCCTCCTCTTTTCCTATTGGTCCATTTTGGCTCCAAAACCTCCCAGGGGGTTCTGGGAGTTGTAGGCCCAGCCTCACCTACTGCTAGCCAGGCTCCTTGGGCCTAGTAGGCCTCTACTGGCATAGCCCAGATCATGAAATGGCCATCTAGCCTCTGTTCGAAAACCTCCAAAGAAGGAGAGCCTACCACATCCCAAGAGGAGGAGGAGGAGGAGGAGGAGGAGGAGGAGACTGGATTTATACCCTGCACTTCACTACCCAAGGGAGTCTCAGAGCGGCTTACGAAGTCCTTTCCCTTCCCCTCCCCACAATAGACACCCTGTGAGCAGTGTTCCCTCTAAGCTGAGTTAGTGTGGGCTAGCTCACAGGTTTTTAGCCTCCTGCTCACACATTTTTGCCTTCGCTTAGGAAGGAGGGCTCCAGAGCAAACTAATTGATGCAGTAGCCAAATCACTGGCTCATCATTTTAATGCCAGTAGCTCACAAAATACGATTTTTGCTCACAAGACTCCACAGCTTAGAGGGAGCATTGCCTGTGAGGTAGTTAGGACTGAGAGAGCTCTGACAGAAACTGCTCTTTTTCAAGAACACCTCTGACAGAACTATGGCTTGCCCAAGGTCATCCAGCAGCTGCAAGTGGAGGAGTTGGGAATCAAACCCAGTTCTCCCAGATTAGAGTCCGCGCACTTAACCACTACACCAAACTGGCTCTCTCCAAGGAAGCCTGTTCCACTGAGGAACTGCTCTATCAGGAAGTTCTTCCTAATGTTTAGTTAAAAACTAAAGATCTGAGAGCTGAATTGATTTTTCCTTTGCTTAAGCAGGACGCTAATTAGAAGTTCAGTCTTCTTTGTTACTAAGAAATGAAGATAAACAATAACTTTGCAAGTCTAATTTTTGGGATGTGTAGTAAAACCACCTTGTAACCCAGGTAGCAAATCTTAGGCTTCCCTTTTAGTGTGTGATGGCTGGCGATTTATTACTCCAGCCATGAAAACAGGAATTAAGAAGAACAACTTTTATCATACCAGCTTAAGATCAATTGCTTTTCTTCCAGTTTTTTGTCCCTTAAAACTTAGCTGGTGTTAGTAACAACAAACAAGCTCCCACCTAATCTGGTGGGAAGAGAGAAATATGGGAAGAAAAATTAACTTGTCACATAGATGTAGGTTAGTTTTGTACCTGTGGTTTTTGTGTTCCAGCAACTGGCAATCCCGACACGTCAGTTTGTCACAAGTCTCACAATAGAGCTTCAGCTGCTCCTTTTTGTGATAAGGGCAGAACACAGGTTGCTTACGAGTTGCACCAAAAGCCTCTGGAAAACAAAAGAAAAAACACATTTATCGGCTTTCTGTTAAAGCTGAGAAATAATATATTTATGAACCCATCACCTTTTGTAGTGCAGGACTCTAATATTCTCAGCTTTTCACAGTTTGAAAAGGGCCTTTTCTCCCCCAGTGCAAACTGCCTAACAGCAACTTCTATACCACTAGTATCGTACCCTACAACTTAATGCCAAACTAAGGAGGGGTAGCAAGGAGTGAACAAAAGCGGTAGATTTAATCTTTAGGACAGGACTGAATGTGTATCGCCAGAGGATTTAACGAGCCAGATTCAAGCAAAAAGAATCTAAATATGAAGCCAGATCTTTAAGGTCTGGAAAACTATTCCATGGGTACTCAAATACCATCTCCTCATAAAACTCCTAAAATATACCCCATGGCTCAACTCTGCTTTGGTGGCTGATCTCTCGCCCTCAGTTTTCATCCCCCACTACTGCTTGAAAGGGCCGACGGGCAGAATGGGGGAGGATAAAATCGCATCCTGCAACATCACTTCTGGATACATAACTGGAAGTGACATCACCATGCTGCAGAAAACCTTAGGATTCATTCAAAACTCTATGGCTTTTACCATAGAGTTTCAGATGAATCCCAGAGCAGCCTACAATGTGGTGAAGTCACTTCTGTTAGGGTAAATCCCACCCATGCCAGTCTCCCAGGGTAATCTATTCAGAACCTTTGTAAGGATCCAGGTAAATGCCTCTTATGTATGCCTGTCTTTCAAACAAGACCATGTGAGGCCTGGTTGAAAAGGCTTGAGAGAACTTTGGTTCAGAAAAGCCGTTTTGCTCAAAGATCTGAAAATTTTTGCTGGTTCATGTTGCAATACCAGATGTCCTTCTGGCAGGACATAATTGTTTTTCTTATTAGCAAACAAATTTACTTATTTAAGTAAATAATTGCTGAACTAACTATACAACAGCTGGACTGAATATACAGTGGCCGAAATGTATTATCAACACCAAGACGAGAGGAGAGCTGTGACTGTGGTATTGCTGAAGAAAACTCCTGCATAGAGAGAGATGCTTTAATTCCCTTTTTGCTCTCAGGTTGACTTGGGTCCCTGCCACACGGCAGGGAAAAGGACGCTCGAACTGCGGCTAATGTGAGCCGCAGCAAAGTTGAGACAGCGCCGCGGGATCTCACGGATCCCCCAAGCCGCGGCGCCGTCGCTCCCCGGCACGATCAGATGCTGGGGAGAAAGCGACGGTGGGGAGGGGAGCCTGGCGAACTGCGCATGCTCACACATGCGCAGTTCGGCCAAGAGCCGGGCCAGGAGTCCTTGCGCTGGCGATCCCACGGTCAGCGTTGCTGCGGCCCTTCGAAAAGAACCACCTCGGTAGGTGGTTCTTTTTTGGTGCGGAGCAGCGCTGGAAGGGACGGAGACGGTACGCTTCCCAGATGTTGCGGTGGGATCGCGCCCATTTGCTCCGCCCCCGTTCCGTCCTGCTCCCGGCCCAAAAGGCCTCGTATGGACAGGACCTTGCATTAACTTATATTTACCTCATTTACTTTATATCACATCTATATGGAAGAGTATTAGCTAACATAATCATATAAGAGTTTAGGGGAGTTTTAGCTATGTCAGGGAAGTAAGGTGTTTTCCAGAATCAGGGATGGACATTAGAACTAAATATTTCCAAATTAGGGAGTTTTGGCACAAGAAACCTTATGTAAAGACATTGCATGACCATCCACACAGGGTCAAGATGACCCTGGCGAGGAAGGGGAACTCCAAAGATGGGAAACCCCGGAAAAAACAAGGCAGTAATAACAACTTTTTTTTTTGCTCCCCAATGGGGAATTTTTTATTGCATTTTTATTAAAACTACAAACTATAACAGAAATAAGGGAGGGGACTACATTTAGGGGATAAAGAAAAGATACCCACTACTGACTAAAAACCCAAGAGAGGAGATCTTCTAATCAGCTTGAACAAACATCTAGTCTTAATCATATTAATCTCATTACAAACTGAATCACATATTCTGTTAACTTTTCCCAAATCTTAAATTTAACTGATATAAGGAAATACCCCAAAGCACCTCAATTCAAAATTTTTCAAAGGCACAATTCAGAGTCCTTCAGCCTTCACTTCTTTTCGTCCAGTCTCTTCCGCAACGTATAAGGACTTTTAGGAGCTGCTGCCCCTTTCTCTGACCGAGTCCAGCTCGCCACTGGACTTGCTATCCCCTTCTTTTCCTTCCTCCTCTGGCCCTCCCAGCTGGACTCTTTAAAATTCTCTCGCTTTCAGAACAGAGTCAATCTTTTCTTTTTTATCCTTGATTTTGAAGGTGACGCTTTCTAGAATTAGCCATCTATATCCAACTGAATTTGTTTGAAGAAAAAGAACAAGGTCTTTATATTTCTTTCTCCGCTGTCTTATTTCAAATGGAATAGCCTTCAGTACTCTGATAACACTCTCCCCAGCTCTCAGGGGTGCTCCAGATACTGCTTTCAGGATTGCATCCCTTACATGCCTCTTTGAGAATCTTACGACAATTTCCCCAGGCAGATTATTTTTCTTTATGTATCCTGAATATGACCTATAGGCCACATCCATTTAGCTTAGCAAAGATTCCACCTTCATCTCTGTCACTGGGGCCAGTATTACACTCATCATTTCCTTCAGATTCTCTCCCTTAGTCTCTGGCATGTCCTGAAAGTGAAGGATCATATTAGCCTTTTCCATTTGTAATTGTAGCAACTGCTCTTCTGTAGAAACTTGCTTCTTTCCCAGTTTTTGTACTTTCTTCTTCACCTTTTGGGTAGTGGCGTCCACTTCTTTCACCTTCTCATTTGTTTGATTCATCATTTTCAGAGTCTCGCTTATCTGATTTTGTTGAGTGGTGATACACTGGGTCATTGATGTCATCTGCGCTTTGAGATTATTCATTTGGTCTAGCAGGTGGCGCATAGAGTCTGCCAAAGTCTTTGCCGGCTCGTTGGCTCCTTGCGGTTTTGGGCTCTCAGTTACTTTCGATTTCAGATGTTTCTCTTTCTCCGTCCTCTTTCCTGCCATCTTTTTCGCTTTGTTTACTTTCGCAAACTTTTTGAGTCTCTGAATATGTGCATTCACCTTGGTAAGTACTCCTTAGCAGTTTTAACCGTTTATACATCCGCTCCCCCCCCATTCGCTCTAAAGTCTATGCGCTTGGGAGGCGTCCCTCCCCCGCTCGCCTTATCTTCTGTTCCGTGGGGTGGGGGTGGGGAGCTTCTTTTCTTTTTAATCAATGCTTAACTCACGTTCATAATCAGTCCACGGACATCGTTTACACTCCATTTCTAACGCTCGATCTCCTGCGCTTGCCCCGGCCAGCGTCATTTAGTCCATTCGGTCTCTCAGCACGAAGAACCGTCAGAGCGGAGAGGTGCCTCAATTATCCGGCATTACGCCGTCGAAGAGGCAACCTCTCAAGAGCTCCATGGCCAGGGTCCCTTCAGCCGGGTCCCTGGGGGAGTAGTGAGCCTGCACAGCCCCTCCTTCGGTTGGAGCACAGCTTCACCCCCAGGAGGTCCGGGAGGTGAGTCTGCTAGAGTGCCGCCATCAACCGGAAGCAAATAACAACTATTTTGTTTAAAGGTCAGATGAGATAATATTAACGATTCTAATTGATTAAAAAACAATTTAAAGGTCAGGGCTTCTGATTGGTTAAACAGGGAAACAGGATAGGCGAGGAAAAAAGACATAAAAGGAGAAACCGGGTGCCATGGAGATTGGGTCAAGAGAGAGAGGGGTACGCTCCCGCCTCCTTGTTCCAACTTCTGTTTTCACAGGAACCCAAAGGGCTGTCATTCTTGTCTCTTCTACAAGTTACTTCAAGAGTGGTGAGACAATATTGCTGTGTAAAATCTTGCTTCTGGCCTATCTTGTTAAGATTGAAATAAAGTGTTAGAGAGCTGTGTAATGTAATTTTTTTGAATGCTGATGATGGAAAAGCTGCTATTAGAGACTATGTTTAAATAAAATCTATCAATTTACAAATGTGCTTGGTTTTTCCCTTTTCCGAAACAAGTTCTCTCTCATAGCATAACCAAAAGATCCCTCTCGCTAGCCAAGAAAACTAGCTAACACCTTATCTGTGGTGACTATCCTCAGATGCAAGGACTCTGAGGAATCTATTGTCCGCTTTCAGTAAATTCCATGTATCTACAGTATAACCTTCTCTATGTCATGCATAATTTTGTAAACCTCTATCATGTCACCCCTCAATTGTCGTTCTCCAAGCTAATAAGCTCTAACCTCTTAAACCTTTCTTCATAGGGAAGGTGTTCCACCCCCTTAATCATTTTAGTTGCCCTTTCTGCACCTTTTCTAATACTACAGTATCTTTTTTGAGGTACGGTGAACAGAACTGTACACAGTATTCGAAATGAGGCCACACCATCAATTTATACCTTTTTACTATTATGATCCTGGCTGATTTGTTTTAAATTCTCTTCCTAATAATCCCAGCATAGAATTGCATTTTTATTGCAGTTGCACACTGTCAACATCTTTAGTGATTTATCTGCCATGACTCCAAGCTCTCTCTCCTGTTGAGTTACCGCCAGTTCGGACTCCATTGAACTATATTCATAGTTAGGATTTTTGGCTCCAAAATGCATTACTTTGCACTTGCCCATGTTGAACCTCATTTGCCACACTGACATCTACTTGCCCAGCCTTGACAGGTCCCTCTGGAGCTCCTCACAATCCTCCCTAGTTCTCACCACCCTGAACAACTTAGTATCATTTGCAAACTTAGCCACTTCACTTACTCCCAACTTCAAATCATTAATGAACAAGTTAAAAGGTACTAGACCTAGTACTGAGCCCTGCAGTACCCCACTGTTCACCACCTTCCACTGTGAAAACTGCCCATTTATACTCACTCTCTGTTTCCTGTTAATTAACCAGTTTTTAATCTGCAAGAGGACTTGTCCTCTTCTCGCAGGACAGCTGAGTTTACTTAGGAGCCACTGATGACAAACTTTATCAAAAGCTTTCTGGAAGTCTAGGTAAACAACATCTACTAGGTAAATCTATGTAAACAACATCTACTGGGTCACCCTTGTCCATAAGAAGAGAAGCCAATGTTGGATCAGGCCAATGGCCCATCCAGTCCAACACTCTGTCACACAGTGGCCAAAAATACCAGGTGCCATCAGGAGGTCCAGCAGTGGGGCCAGGGCACTAGAAGCCCTCCCACTATTGCCCCCTCCCCAAGCACCAAGAATACAGAGCATCACTTGCCCCAGACTGAGAGTTCCTATCGATACCTTGTGTCCATGTTTGTTTACCCCCTCAAAGAACTTAAAAGTACCCAAAGAACCCAAACAAAGAAAGTACCTCGAAGAACCCAAGTAGATTTGAGCTGTAAATGAAAATATTTACCTGACGATATGTCTACTTTCTGTCTGACTGTATGGCCCTTTGTGAATTTCACTCTCCAATGAGCTTCTATGCAAGTCTTGCATAACCAGTCCACGCATTCCACACAGAACCCACTGGCTTCTGCATTGTCTTCGCAGCTTGTACAAACCTGGCAAGATATGGGAAGAGAGGAGTTAAGATACGCCTCACAAGCCCCTCTCTCTGTGCTTCTGCCTTCTGAGACGAAGCGGGTGGCGACCAGAGACGGAGCTTTTTCAGCAGTGGCATCTCGCTTGTGGAATGCTCTCCCCTCTGAGGCTTGCCTGACTCCTAGATTACTCTCTTTCAGGCATCAGGCCAAAATGTGTTTCTGTTGCTCCAGGTTTTTTTAACCCCATTTTAGTGTTTTTTGTCTGAAAACTTCCTTTAAGATGCTCAATGGCCTGTGTTTTTATGCTCTGGCTGGACTTTAAATGCTGGAATTCTAACTGATAGTCTTTAATATGTTATGTGGGCTGTGGCTCAGTAGAAGAAGATCTGTTTGGCATGCAGAAGGGTCCCAAGTTCAATCCCTGGCACCTCCAGTTAAAAAGGATCAGGCAGCAGGTAATGTGAAAGACCTCCACTCAAGACCCTGGAGAGCCCCTGCCAATCTAAGAAGACAAAACTGGCTTTGAGAAACCAAGGGTCTGACTCAGTAGATGGCAGCTTCATGTACGTTTTTTAAAAATGGTGTTTTATTCTTTAACATGCCTCAAGCTTGTTCCCTGGAGATAGTATTTTAAATAAAAAATTTTTAACAGTTCTATTGAAATAACATGGTGTAGTGTTTAAGAGCGGGGACTCCAATCTGGGAGAACCAGGTTTGATTCCCCATTCTTCCTCATGAAGCATAGCTGGTCTTGCAGGAGAACTGCCTCCGATAGAAGGTAGGGTCTGCATGGATGACTGCCAGTGCTGAGCGTGCATTTCTTCTTGCACTTCTCATCTAGAATGGGCTGAGAGGGGTCGGTCATGACTGCTGCAGCAGGGCACCAGACAATCTGGCCGTCTCCTTGGGTCCCGGCATGAGGGAGGGATCAGCCTCTCCCTCCAATAAAAATCCATGCTGTCCTCTGAGTGCGCCATTAAATGAGCGGCCAACAGGACTCGCTCTTTAAAAAGTGGTTCTGGAGCCAAAATGGCTGATGACAATGCTTCAGGAGTTCAGCATTCGCTTGTTTCCCTGCCTTCTTGGGGGCCGAGCGGGGGAAGAAGTGGGAAGACAGTACAGATCCAGAAAGGTGAAGGACTAAAGTCTAAAGACAGACTGTCTGGAAGGAGAACTTAGGAACTGAAAAGTAAGGATAAGAATTGGAAATCTGACAGAGAACTTTGACAGAGAAAAGGCAAAGCCTACTCTGAAGCTGCTCTTCCTGATGAGGCAGGAGCTAAGCTGAAAGGGGGTGACCCTGACTCCAGAGACAGGAACTTGAAAAAGTTGTTCCTGCCTCCCTGATAGGATGCTGGGAATCACCCTCAAGATGTCCTCCGCCCTCAGAGGGAGAACACATACAAACACACAACCCCCGCCCCACAAAAGTTTTTAGTTACACGTTGCGGTGGCTCAAGTCGTTAAGATGCTGAACTGCAGACCGGAAGGTTAGTAGTTAGGCAGTTCAAGACCCGAGTGCCGCATGACGGAGTGAGCACCCTTCTCTGGTCCCAGCTCCTGCCAACCTAACAGTTCGAAAGCAAGAAATTGCAAGGTAACAGCATTCTGTGCGCCTCAGCGTCCAGTCATGCCAGCCACATGACCACAGAAACATCTTTGGACAGAGCTGGCTCTTCGGCTTGGAAACGGAGATGAGCGCCGCTTCTCTAGAGTCGGATTCAACTGGCTTTAAAGCAAGGGAAACCTTTACCTTTACTACACTTACAGATACCAGAACAGAAAACAACCCTGAACGTATAACGAGCCCACTAAAAAGGATGTACATAAGCCCCCTTTTTCTTGACAACACACGGGGGGGGGAACTAGTTTTCGAGATCAACAGTATGTTTTAATTCATCAGACATGTAATATGAAGTGAACCTGGGCCAGATAACAGACCGCAACAAATTTTCTTAGCACCCTAAATAAAGACATCCTATGACAAAACATTGACACTATCAGCTTAAAGATCAAGTGTCTTTCCATATCTTGTCTGGTATCTGCATGACAGCACTTCCTAGGTTGCCAGTGATAAGCAAGTCTTCATCCTGCAGATTGCCTTTTAAAACAAAGGAATTTCTTGCACTGTGCCTTTAATCATTTCATTTTCAGAATGAGGCTGTTCTGTGCCTCAAAACCATTTTAGCTGTCTTTAGTTTAGCAGATTTTTTTAAAAAAATGTGATTATCCAATAGACACACTCACCTGAATTGACTTCTCCACTGTGCTACTGGGAACCTCAGTAGTATCCTTCACAAAGATGTTATCTATAATATGCCTTTCCGAGCATTCCTGGCCACAAACTGGGCAACATACAACACCAACTGATAGGAAAGAAAGAGGAGGAGAAATTAACGTTGATGTATTTATAGCAAGCTTAGTTATTCCAGTAATGTTTTTGAAGTTATTTTTCTGAATTGGTTTTTACTGCTAATAGCAAAAAATACACATGACTCGCTTGCTGCACTGGTACTTTCAGCCCCAAATTATCCAAAGACAAAGTCTGAATTGAGTTTTGTGTAACAGAAGAAAATTCTCAAGAATTAACTTTTTTTGGGGGGGGGGGTATTTGTGTGTGTGTCTGCACTTGGAAGTCACGTTCACCTGACTGACCCCTACTGGGATCCTGGAGGATATTCAGAGGGGTGATTGAATAAAGCCTGCACCTCTTTCTTTCTGACTTAGTATTCTAAGGAAGTCTCCCATCCAAGTACTAACCACAGTCGACCCAGCTTAGCATCTTAGATCTGATGAGATCGGGCTTGCCTGGGCTATCCAGGTCAGGGCAAGAATTAACATTTTGTTCAAATGGGAAATAGGTAACTGAGGCCCCTACATTCAACTGGCTACTGAAAGATGCCACGGTAATAGAAAATCTCAGTACAAATGTAATCCTTTGAAAACAAGTATTTACCCACAACCGCGAAAGCATACACTGTGATTCAGCAAAGCTGATAAAATATACAACTACAGAGAAAGTGTCAGGAAAAAACCTGTAGGCTAGACAAGAGAATGTTAGCAAGAGTCAATAGTGCCACATGTTTCTGGGGGAAATTTTCTGCCCCACAGATGTAAACACAGTCTCTCTTTATCGATAGGTGTCAGTGCTGTGAATCCAACACGTCAAGACAGGCTAAATGTAGGATCTGGTACACTGACAAACTCCGGTGCTTATAATTCAGCCGCCCATGATGAAACTGAAAATAAGGTAAGACAGTTGGCTCCAAGCTGAAACGAAAACTGTAGTTAATTTTTATTTCACTTTCCCCAAACGCTAAGAAGAGCGCCTCCTTTCTTCTCTTGAGCTATTAGTTTCCTAGTGCTTTTGGTTATTTCAAATTAGTCATAATAATGCCGAGAGCAACAGCGAAGCCAAAGATGCCACAGTTACTTCAGCAGAAGGAAGTCAACTTCTGTCAAAACAGCTCTTTGGGTATCCTAAAAATAAGTGCTTCAGTGGCCTTTTTCAGAGTCTTCATTTCTCCCATAAATATAAACAAGCAATGCTAAGGGAAGTATAGGCTATTGTATTTACATTTTATGAATATTCCAATAAAGATAATTTCTGCATAAAATACTGAATGTGTTAGAACATAAGGGAAGCCATGCTGGATCAGGACAGTGAATCCTCCAGTCCAACACTCTGTGTCACACAGTGGCCCAAACCCAGGTGCCATCGGGAGGTCCACCAGTAGGGCCAGAACTCCAGAAGCCCTCCCACTGTTGCCCCCTATGCAACAAAAAAACAGACCATCAGAGTCCCAGACATGTTTGAATATAACATTTAAACTATATTGTATTAACAGTCACCTAATCAAATATTTCAGTTCAAATTTTTAGTGGCTCTTCGCTACCTGCACATTCAACAGACAGAGGCACCACTGTTAGTCCTGTGTCATGGTCCAACCCAGGTTAGTGTGGGAGGAGAAGTCCTCATTGGAGAAAGAGGAACTGGCTCCAAGCTCTGCCCTGGCACACATTCCTGCGAGGCAGATTGTGCAGCGCCTCTCCGAAGGGAAGCTTCACCAGTGTCAGCACTGCCCCTGAGCCAGCAGGACCCTTCAGCGCAGGAGACCCCAGTGTGGACCTGCCACAGCCAATGTTACTCTAACCCCTCCCCCTGGAGCAGAGCAGTTCACATCCTAAGCAAGATATAACAGTTGTAATCTTATAATGGGCAATGGGCAGTGCAAGACCCTGGGTGGCTCCAGACTGCTGTGGAGCCGGGCTTCCTATGTTAATGAGTGGCCGCTCACACACACAGTTTAAAGAGAACTCTGGCCAAAACATTTCCCAGGAACAGAGAAGGTGAAGAGCCACAGCTGAGGCCTGCACCTAGTACAAGAGTTGTCCCTGGAAACCTGAAGCCTCCCCTCTGATAAGGAAGAAACCAGTAAGTCACTGCAGGATCTGGTCACTGCTATGCCTCAGGCAGGGAATCAGCCTAATGATGGACGCAGCATCACCTGCAGGGAAATTCCCTAATAAGACTGCAGAGAGACTGAAGCTAGTGTGTAATCAACTTGTCTACAACTTTGCTGATGGGCCTACCAATTGTATGACATCTTTGACCCTTGTCGCCTTTGGACTTTGCCTGCTGGGTGTTGTTACTGAGGGACCTGGTGGTTTTCTCGAGTCTTGCCTCCAGCCTGGTGAGCAGGACATTCAGTTTACTACATATGAGTTGTGTGCCTGTCGATAAAGAATGTGTTGGAATAAAAATGAGTCAAACAATTATCATAAAGTCTGCCATTTATATTCAACTAAAATATCAACAGAAACGTTCACCTTGTTCTCTATTGGGTTTTTTTTTGCTGTATGTTTTAATTTCCCTCTCTTGAATATCTATGACCAGAACTACTTCAAAGTATTGCTACCAAAACTATCTTATACTACCCTAGTTAACCAGTGCCAAAAATAAAAAGGGACAAAGGACCACAAGAAATATCAGCAAATGTTACAATTATCCCAAGAAAGTGTTCAGAAATGACAACCAGTCCAGAGTGTGGCTCTCTGGATGTTAGCAAGGACAGGTGGATGAGCCATGTTATGCTTACCCTACAGTTTCATGAGCAGCCAGCCTGTTTCTGGACTGAATTTGAAATGTTGGGTTTTTTCCCTTATGGGTCCTAAATTACTTCCTGATTTCCTTCTAAATCTACCTGCATATCAAATTCTTCCTCCCGCATCCTCCTTCAAGCCCCCTATGGGAAATACTGGGAGGCTTTAGAGAAGGGGTCCTCTCAACAGTAGCAACCAGTGGAATGGCCTCCCAAATGAAGCTCCCTTTGAACCCCGGATTCCATTTTTGCACTAATAAAGACAGAGCTTTTCGAGAGAACGTTTAACATCTACAAGATTTTCTGCCTGCTTCTCCAGTGTGTTTTTGGCTTGTTTCTTCTTGTGGACTATTCAGTATTTCAGCTAAGGTTGCTTCTTTTTGTTGGATTTTAATGGTCATTGTTTACTTTGATTCTTAACCACCTTAGGAACTTTATAAAAACTGAGAGGTGACAGAAGTATTTTGGTGATGATAATAATTTATGAAGGATCTTGCCCTAGACCAGATTCTAAGCTCTACCTATATAAATATATGCATGTGTGTGAGAAAGAAGCTTCTCTCCTGACTGGAGTCTCTGTGGAAAGTGACTATTTAAAGGCTTTGAGGTCTGGGTGGAGCTCACTTTAGTATGGCCTGGCTGCCAGTAAGGTGGCAAAGCTAGAGTTACAGAATTGGTAAAATGTATATTGTCTGTCTACTTCCCTACTGTGTGCAAGAAGTCTGATTCAACAGGCTTCCAAAACTCTAGGGAGAGATTTCCAGAGTGGTCTTATATTGTACAAGAACCGATCCTTTTACGGTAGAAGAGGCCAATTCTGTTTAACTCATCACAAGAATCGGAATATTGTAAATGATCCACCATGCAAGTCATAGTGGTGTTCCTTTATTCTTTCAAAGATTCTCCTCGAAGAAAAAACAATTGGCACTGTGATCAATATTCTTGGGTAAACAGTGGTGTCTGACTTGGGACAAAAAAAGAATCCAAAGTTGAAGAACTTTTATCAAAGTACCAAAAGTGTGTCAATTACATGAAACTTTGATATAGCTGTACAGGGCTTAAGCCTACTTGTGAAATTTTTCTGTTACATTATGTTGAAAATGAGAAGGAATTCCAGCCACTCCCTCATGGAACTAGGAAGACAATGTAATGAGAACGTGTGACTGGACAATGCCTTCAATAACAGCAAAGATTTCAGATCCAAATATTAAGCCTCAGAGATATTCTTTTCCTGACTCAGCTCATATACCTGTGGCTTACACACAAAATCTGCAGCAGATAAAAAACAAACTTGAAATTAATAATGTACGCAAATTGTAAGGACCCTGAGAGTCACTAACGGAGACCCAGCTATGATGCTCATAATCTCATAAATAAAATAAAATGCTCCGTCCATCGCCCCTCAAGCGCGGAGGCCACCTTAGAGGAGTCTGAATTGGTTCCCGGTTCCTTATTTGCTCCTTACTCATGAATTAAACCCAAAACATTGAGGACAGTTTGAACGCTCTGAACCCCAAAATAAGGTTTGGACTGTCATAAATCATACACCCACACATTCATGGGACTCTCCCCTTTGAGAGGACATATGCTGCTTCCTGGTCCAAAGCTCACTTCCTGTGCCAGCTGCTCCAAAGTGGGGTGCCCCCTAGGAGAAGAGCACAGACAGACACTGGGGCCAGGCTGTACCCAAAAGCAATCTTTGCCAGAACTCCAGATCATTTCCTAATGGGCAATGCAGAAGCGGAGCTCCGGCAGTAAAGAGCCCAGGGGGCGGGCACATGCAACAAGCCCCACCCCCTGCTCCCAGCAGCCCTCAGTCAGAGCAAGAAGCAGCCAGGTAAGTTGCAGAGCCCCCTCCTCCAGCCGAGACCCCCTTGGATCCCCCTCTTATTTTGGACTTACTACATGCCAAGGGATCTGGAACTATGGGAGTTTCATAAAGGCACCTGGGTAAAGTCATGAAAGCCCAGGAAAGTGGTAGGGTGTGCTGGCATTACAAACTGATTAAGTGCAATTGTCAGGTAACCCTGTCATAGATCTGGAATGTGGAGGGTTATCCTCCTTCTTGTTCTCAGCTCTTTCCTGCCCAGCTACTGTGTGCTATCTTACGCTTGACCTTGCAGATGTTCCAGCTCCTGTTTTGACAGCTGGGAAAGTTAATGGCTTCTCAGCTATGCTCGCTTGCTTTGCCGCATGTGCGAACTATATCCATTGGCTTATGCTTACGGGGGAAGGTTTGATTTCACTATAAGTCAGAGACCCTCGTACTGATGGTTATTCCTGACACAATCTGTACATGTGTTCTTTAGTATTGGAACCACTCAGGGGTCGTTTCGTAGAAAAAGAGCTAGGGGAACTCATTAGCTTAACTCATTAGCATATGCCACACCCCCTGACATCAGTGGCCCGGCGGTGAACCTGCAAGGCCGGCGGAAGTGCGAGGAAGCCCCGCCAAGGCACTCCCTGGCCCCAGGCAGGCAGGGGTGGTGAGAGGCGGGGAGGAAGCAACTCACCCTCCCTCTTCTCCTGCCTCCTCCTGGCTGAATGAGGGCCGGAAGCGGGGCGGCTGGAAGCAGGGGGCGGGGCTTCGTCATGTGCCCCCCTGCGCCTCACCCGGGGGAACTGCGATCCCCCGCAATCCCCCCGAAATGACCTCTGGAACCACTAATAAACAGTTATCTTCTTATGAAGCCCTGTGTGGTGTGACCTGACTAAGGATCCTGACGGGAATCTCCCCCAAGCTCAGGGTTCTCAATAATAAGACTTCATTTCCTTCTCAATGACAAAACACTTTTCAACACTGGGATATCCTGGCATACCCCCAGAGGTGTCTGCCCAGCCCAAGGAAGCTGCTACTACATTAACCAATGCCCAGTTTCCCTTTCTCCTTTCTTTACTCAATCAAGAAGGGCACTCAAGTCATTAGATTATACTCCATACTGTTTCAGAAGCTATGTTGACTCACCCAAACTTTTGTGTCAATGCAGATCTCGCTCACTTCAACCTAATTAAAGTTATGTTGCCTCACCAAGGCTTTGTGCCCATGGAGATTTGGCTCACAACAGCCTAATCAAGGTATTCCCCCCCCCTTTCCTGCCAAAGTTTGACAGCAGTTAACTTTAAGCCAGCTAGTGAAATTCAAACTTTTTACCTCGGACCAATATGTTCCTGGGAAAGTGGGATCCCATATCCAGCTACAGGACTCTTCCCCATAAAAAGACCATCGAAGGTCAGTGAAAAGTGTGCCAGGTTTGCCCACCAGTGTTCCCTCTAAGCTGAGTTAGTGTGAGCTAGCTCAGTTTTTTAGCCTCCGGCTCACACATTTTTGTCTTTGCTCAGGAAGAAGGGCTCCAAAGCAAACTCATTTATGCAGTAACACGAACCACTTGCTCACAACTTTAATGCCAGTACCATACAAAGTAGAATTTTTGTGCACAAAACTCCACAGCTTAGAGGGAGCATTGTTACCCACTACCTGATCACCCCTGCAACTGAATCGGCCATGATGATTTGTACAGTGTGTATGAACTTCTAGAGCCCTCTGAAGGCTTCATCCATGCATATTTACTGTACCCCTACAATGATTCTGATTATAGACTACAGGATATGCCACCTGAAATTTAAAAAATAGCATCATTGAATACTGTTTATGCTTTCTTCATATGACACATCCTTTTAACTTGGTGACTTCTACCTATTTCTTTCATCATTAAAAATGTGCTTTTCACTGAATCACCACTAATTCCAGTAATGTTTATGATACATGACGACAACAAAACATAGGATCTTAGGAGATGGGTTCTGTAAGGGAACTCAGAACTCAGCATGGGTTCTGTAAGGGAAGATCTTGTCTCACTAACCTGTTAATGTTCTTTGAGGGGGTGAACAAACATGTGGACAAGGGGGATCCAATAGATATTGTTTACCTTGACTTCCAGAAAGCTTTTGATAAAGTTCCTCATCAAAGGCTCCTAAGTAAGCTCAAAAATCATGGGATAAAAGGACAAGTCCTTTTATGGATCAAAAACTGGCTAATTAATAGAAAACAGAGAGTGAGTATAAATGGGCAGTTCTCTCAGTGGAGGGGGGTAAGCAGTGGGGTACCGCAGGGATCAGTACTTGGTCCACTGCTTTTTAACTTGTTCATTAATGATTTGGAGTTGGGAGTAAGCAGTGAAGTGGCTAAATTTGCGGATGATACGAAGTTGTTCAGGGTGGTGAAAACCAGTGAGGATTGTGAGGCACTCCAAAGGGATCTGTCAAAGATGGGCGAGTGGGCGTCAACATGGCAAATGGGGTTCAATGTGGCCAAGTGCAAGGTGATGCACATTGGAGCCAAAAATCCTAAATATAAATACACGTTGATGGGGTCTGAACTGGCAGAGACTGATCAAGAGAGAGATCTTGGAGTTGTAGTAGATAACTCACGGAAAATATTGAGACAGTGTGTGACTGCAATAAAGAAGGTCAATGCTATGCTGGGGATTATTAGGAAGGGTATTGAAAACAGATCAGCCAATATCATAATGCCCCTATATAAATCAATGGTGCGACCTCATTTGGAATACTGTGTGCAATTCTGGTCACCACACCTTTAAAAGGATATTATAGCTTTGGAAAAAGTGCAGAAAAGGGCAACTCGAATGATAAACGGGTTGGAACACTTTCCCTATGAGGAAAGGTTAAAGCGCTTAGGGCTCTTTAGCTTGGAGAAACAACGACTGAGGGGTGACATGATCAAGGTTTATAAGATTATGCATGGGATAGAGCAGGTAGAGAAAGAGGTACTTTTATCCCTTTCTCACAATACAAGAACTCGTGGGCACTCCATGAAATTGCTGAGCGGTCGGGTTAGAACGGATAAAAGGAAGTACTTCTTCAGCCAAAGAGTGATTAACACTTGGAATTCACTGCCACAGGAAGTGGTGGCGGCTACAAGCATGGACAGCGTCAAAAGGGAATTAGATAAGCATATGGAGCAGAGGTCCATCAGTGGCTATTAACCACAAGGTATAGATAGGGACTCTGGGGCAAGTGATGCTCTGTCATCTTGGTGCTTGGGGGGGTCAACAGTGGGAGGGCTTCTAATGTCCTGGCCCCACTGGTGGACCGCCTGATGGCACCTGGCATTTTTGGCCACTGTGTGACAGAGTGTTGGACTGGATGGGCCTTTGGCCTGATCCAACATTGGCATCTCTTATGTTCTTATGAGATTTTTGGAAAGTCATTCAATACAGTATCCTTTGCTTGAGTCAGAGAAAGTTGTCCTCATGACTGAAAAAGGGAACTGAAAAGGTTCTGGATAATGTTTTACTGAAGAGCCACATGTACTGGTTGAAAGCATGGTGCCAATTCAGAACACAGAAAGGTATTCACCCTGCAAATATTTTCAACCTTCTAAGGTCAACATCTGAGCAGGACCACACATTTAAATTAAAGAAATCTAGTAGAAAATGGAGCAAATGTTCTCAGATTACTTCAGTGAAAAACTGCATCATGCAATAATGTATGCTGGTTCCCTGCTTCTGAAGAAACACATATAATGAAAAATGTCAATCACCACAATGTTTTGAGAGTTTTCATGTAGCTGTAAAGACTTTTTTAATGGAAGGAAATGGTAATGGAAGTAATGGTGATATCCTTATATGAAATGAATTTTTTTTACTGGCTGCATGTGGAGAAGTAGGGAATCAAATATGGTTCTCCACATTATAGTCTGCCGCTCTTAACCAGACTTAACCACCAAACAAGTGCTGCTTGCACATGTGTAAAAAAAGTTGTTTGTGTGGGGGTATAAAAGCTACATCTCAACTCCAGTAAAATTGGATCAGAACAGGTGGAATTGATTTGCCTTTCTGTATCTCCCTTATTCTTGGAATAAAGTTTTCCCCCTATTCAACTGAGTGCTACACCTGTGTGTGTTAATTGGAACAGCATGCACCAGATTAACGGCCCCTTTTTGGCAACAGGTCGAAGAGGACAGCCCTGGCAAAACTTTGCTTCCATAGTTCTCTGTTCGTCTGCTTTGGGGAGTGAATCCGAGAAATCATTTTTTAAAATAAACCTCAGGGTATATGGTCATTGCACCTAGCCTTCTTGTGTATTCCCAATAGTACTGTATGGCTGCGAGACTTGGACTATAAGGAAGGCCAAGCGTCGAAGAATAGATTGTTTTGAATTACGGTGCTGGAGTCTTGAGAGTCCCCTGGACTGCAAGGAGATCGAATCAGTCAATCCTAAAAGAAACCAACCCTGACTGTTCCCTGGAAGGCCAGAGACTGAAGCCGAAGCTCAACTACTTTGGCCACCCAATGAGAAGGGAGCCCTCACTGGAGAAGAACCTGATGCTGGGAAATATTGAAAGTAACAGAAGAATGGTCCGGCAAAGGATGAGATGGTTAGGCAGTGTTATCGAGGCAACGAACATGAAATCAAGCAAACTCCAGAGCACGACGGAAGACAGGAGGGCCTGGCGTTAATTGTGTTCCATGGGGGTCGCGAAGAGTCGGACTCAACTGTGCAACTGAACAACAACAACATATTTTAAAATGGGTACCTATTGATCAAGCACGTTTTATCCCATCCTTATTCCAATGAACTCAGGGTGGGATATATGGGTCTCCCCCTTTTAATCTTTACAACAACCCTGTGTGGTAGGTTATTTTAAGAGATTAATTGATCTGGTGAGTGATATTTATGGCTAAATGTTCTTTAAACTGTTGTTCCCTGTTCAAGCCTTAGGCTGTAACCACTACACTGCTGTTCCATTAGGTATGTTAATTTTAATGCTAAAGGTGTAACTGACATCAACAAGTCTTTCCTAATAATTAGGAAATAATGCACTTTGAAGCACCTCTTACATGGAAAATACACATGGATCTAGCAAGGAACACAGCTTTGAGAGTAGGGAGGACAACTGTAAAATACTTGTATTCATCAGGAGGTGATTTTGTCCCTTTAATGCTAAGGTCCTAAACCAATACCTGTATGGTGCGGAAATCTGGATTCAGGCCGCTTCTGAAAAAAATGGATTCCATCCAGTACAAATTTTTCCAATGCATATTGACTACTCCTAGATGCGTCTCATGAGAGCGGAACTAGGCGAATTATCAATGGAAGCTAGGGCTTGGATTAAAGCATTTCTCTTCAAAGTAAAGGTTTTTAAATCTGAGGGAGGATCTACTCTACTTATCCAGGCAGATAAATATTATAGCCAATGGGATCAACTATTGGAAAAGAAAATGAAATGCCTAGGAATAACAAATGATATGATTAATACAGAAACTAAAGACACTATAAAACAAACTGAAAAATGTGTAAGGAAGCTGGAGGCTATTAGGGCACAAAGGATGTGTTCAACACTCTGTTTGGGAATTGCCCCCCCCCCCAATGCAATTGCCGAAATATTTTTATCAATTGACTGTCCCAAAACTAAAAAGAGTAATCTCTTAGAATATAACAGAGGCGCATAATACAGACGTTAAAATTCTAGTTTTACTTTTGGAATACTGATCTAGCTGCCCCAGGAGCTTCAGAAGTACTACCAGCATGACAGAAAGGCTATCCTTCTAAACTCCATCAGGATGGTTCACAAGTATAAAAGTGGGTCTCGTCTTTTATATTGCATGTATCCACCTCAAGCACAAGATCTGACAATAACTGGCTACAAGAACTGAAAACTATTCCTTTACACAATGCTAATATTAGTCACAGATTTCTCTTTAAAAACATCTACTGTGCAAAAAAGAGGGGGAACCCCCGAAACATTTGCACTCATGAGAATAAAAACATGACAAGAAAAACAATCTTGAATGTTTGTAAACTTAAACAGCAATAAAAATACACAATTCAAGCATTTTTGTAAGGAGCATGTATAGACTTCTGTCTTTTATTACCAACAACCTTAGTAGAGATGAACAAACAATGCAACATGGTCACACCTGAGCAGTGTTCCCTCTAAGCTGAGTCAGTGAGAGCTAGCTCACAGTTTTTTAGCCTCCGGCTCACACATTTTTGTCTTCACTCAGGAAGGATGGCTCCAGAGCAAACTAACTTATGCAGCAGCCAAATCACTAACTCACAGCTTTGATGCCAGTAGCTCATAAAGTAGAATATTTGCTCACAGGACTCCCCAGCTTAGAGGGAGCATTGCACCTGAGTATTTTTTAATAGTAGCCTCAAACTTAGAAATTTGGAAAAGACACACGCTAAAGAAACTGAGAATATTCTCAGCTGAAAAAGAAGCCTTAGCGATATGTGCCTTAGTGCAGTTCACCAAATGCAACGATTTCCCCCAGTAACCTCTTAGAATATAACCAAGGCGCATAATACAGACACGACAATTCTGGTTTTACTTTTGGAATACTGATCTAGCAGCTTCAGAAGCAGTAGCAGCATGACAGACACGGGCACGGTCCAGAAGCTAATTAAGATTAAATAGAATGCAGAGCCAGTCATTAGGATCTGTAGCTCACAGTCCAAGCATTAGCTAGAATTCCCTTCTTATTCCAACTCAGGATGCAGCAGAAGAGAGCAACGGTCCAGGAGCACCTTATAGTAAAGGTAAAGTTTTCCCTTGCTCGAAAGCCAGTCGAATCCGACTCTAGGGTTGTGGTGCTCATCTCCGTTTCCAAGCCGAAGAGCCAGCACTGTCTGAAGACATTTCCGTGGTCATGTGGCCGGCATGACTAGATGCCGAGGTGCACCCAGAATTTAATCTGCTGGTCTTAAAGGTGCCACCGGACTCAAACTTTGTCCTATTGCTTCAGACCAACACGGCCACCCACCTGAAAGAAGGGAGCAGTGACTGACGATAGCTAATTCCCTGCCACAAAACTTGAGTCTTTAAGGTGCTCCTGGACTCCTGGCTCTTTTCCATTAAAAAAGTGACCGCCTAGACCGGTCCACTCCCCCTACCCAAAGGTCAGGCCAGACAGAGCGACTAACAGCCCAGTCATTCCTGTGCTCTTTTTCTCACAGGTCAACCCCATTGAAACGAAAGAGGCTCTTCCCCAGGGAAGCCTGCCAAAAGCCTGGAACGGACCCCCCAACACCTAGATTGTACCTGGCCGCTTCTCCCCTCAAGACTCCAGCGCAAGGGTCCCAGTACCCTTTTTTAAATCCACCAATCTCCTCCCAGGGATTTTGTTTCTTGATTACACTGCATGCTAGGGTTGCCAGCAGGGCAGTGAGGGGTGGGATTGCCAGATCCAGGCTGGGAAACTCCTGGAGATTTTGATATGTAGTGGGGGGGGGGGGGCATTGGCCTCAGTGGGGTCCAATGCCCCCAAAAGCCAAAGTGTCAATTTTCTCCAGGGCAACTGACCTCTGTAGTCTGGAGACGAGCTGTCATTCCAGGGGATCCCCAGGTCCCATCTGGAGTCTGGCATCCCTAGAACCAACTCTTCTTCTTCTCTGTTTACTTCATTTACAGCCTGACTTTCTCCCCAAATGGGAACTCAAAACAGAGAGCCAGTTTGATGTAGTGGACTCTAATCTCGGAGAACGAGTTTTGATACCCCGCTCCTTCACATGCAAGTTTGAAGAACATTGGACCAGGGGGTCCAATTCTACGGGCCCCCAAACAGGTTGCCCCCATCCCCTCCATTGTTCTCCACAGAGAACAATGG
>NW_015168738.1:21188-26247 GCF_001447785.1 Gekko japonicus | reverse complement strand
AGTGGGGGGCGGGTGCACCGCACCTGCCCCCCCCCCCCGGTAGTTGCAGCTGCCGCTGAAAGCGGCAGCGGCCATAACGTCTTAAAGAGCCCCTAAGGAGAGCTGGGGGAGTCAGAATGACCTCTCGCCAGAATGACATCACACGCGAGAGGTGGAATTTGCCCCTACGAGTCCAAGGCCACCACCCCAGGCTCAGGGAGGCGGGGGAACATCGTCCCCCCTGGTTGCCCAACTGATGGCTGTTGGGGGGCAGGGGGCGGGGCTTATGTGCCCGCCCCCTGGGCTCCTGACTGGCAGAGCGGTGCTCCGTGTGCTCCGGCAGGACCCGAGGCCAGTAACCAACTAACAATCAAACAGAGATGTCACATTAATGTATATAAACTACTGAATAACTCAAACAGCTTTAAGCATTACTCTCCACAGCCAGTCACATCTATTCAGACTGGCACTGGTTGTCCCCGTTGTTCTAACATACATGTTTTCTAGGCTGGCTTGCAGCGATTCTTCTTTAACTGAACATGACAAAGATTGAATCTTCTGTGGTATCTTTGGCCACTGGACTACACTCTTTTTGTAGGGCTGCTTAAAATTCAATGTCTTGATTCAGGCAGTGAGTCAAAATGAAGGAGACTGCAATAATACAGAGAATGGGGGATGTCATCAGTGCACAGTGGATGAATGTGTACAAAACCAGTGACACAAACACTGGCTTTCATTGGTTCGAAAGTTGAATGATGCACTGGAATTTGAAGAGGGAAAGGTTAATAATAGTACAGTCCTCCTGTTTTTTATTTTACAAAATATTGTCCAGGAGTGTCTGTAATGCTCAAGTGCTTTTAATGCATCCCACCCACCCCTTGTGGTATGATTATCTGTGGAATGCATGCTCTAGCCTGTTGGGCGGTATTACAGAGGCATTTTGGCCTGGAAAGGGTAAATAAAAGTGTGGGATTTTAACTTCTGGATTTCCAAAATATTGTTCTGGAATGCCCTTAAATAATCCCACTGCTTTTTGTGCTACGTTTGTTTAATGCCCGTTCTGGCCTGTTTCTGAGTATTCCGGAGGCATTTTGGCTCAAAATGGGTTAATAAGTGCATACTATCTCTGTGATTATGGAGCTGCGGTGGCTCAAGTGGTTAAGACGCTGAACTGCAGGCTGTGGAAGGTCAGTAGTTCAGCGGTTCAAGACCCGGGTGCCGCAAGACGGGGTGAGCTCCTGTCTCTAGTTCCAGCTCCTGCCAACCTAGCAGTTCGAAAGCAAGAAATTGCAAGTAGATAAATAGGGACCACTTCGGTGGGAAGGTAACAGCGTTCCGTGCGCCTTGGTGTTTAGTCATGCCGGCCACATGACCACGGAAACGTCTTCGGACAGCGCTGGCTCTTCGGCTTTGTAACGGAGATGAGCACCGCAACCCTAGAGTCGGATTCGACTGGCTTTCGAGCAAGGGAACCTTTACCTTTACCTTTATCTCTGTGATTGGATTTCCAAAATATTGTTCTGGAGTGACTTTAACACAACCCACTGTTTCTTGCAGTACTATTGTTTGTTTAATGCCCGTTCCAGCCTGTTCCTAGGAGTTCCAGAGACATTTTGGCCCCAAACGGGTTAAAAACTGCATACTACCTCTGTGATTGGATTTCCAAAATACTGTTCTGAGATGCCTTTAACACACCCCACTATTTCTTGTGCTACTATTGTTTTTTAATGCCCGTTCCGGGCTGCTCCGGAGTCATTTTGGCCTGGAACGGGTTAATAAATGCATACTATCTCTGCTATTGGATTTCCAAAATATTGTTCTGGGGTGCCTTTAACACACCCCACTATTTCTTGTGCTACTATTGTTTTTTAATGCCCGTTCCGGGCTGCTCCGGAGTCATTTTGGCCTGGAACGGGTTAATAAATGCATACTATCTCTGCTATTGGATTTCCAAAATATTGTTCTGGGGTGCCTTTAACACACCCCACTATTTCTTGTGCTACTATTGTTTTTTAATGCCCGTTCCGGGCTGCTCCGGAGTCATTTTGGCCTGGAACGGGTTAATAAATGCATACTATCTCTGCTATTGGATTTCCAAAATATTGTTCTGGGGTGCCTTTAACACACCCCACTATTTCTTGTGCTACTATTGTTTTTTAATGCCCGTTCCGGGCTGCTCCGGAGTCATTTTGGCCTGGAAAGGGTTAATAAAAGAGTGAGAGTTCCGTGTTTTCACTTCTAGAATATTGTTCTGGAGGGCCTGTAATGCATGCCACTGTTTTTTGCGGTGCTATTGTGTGTTTAATGCTTTTTCAGGGCCGTTCCGAGGTATTCTGGAGGTATTTTGGCCTAGAAAGGATTACTAAAAGAGTGAGGGTTCCGTGTTTCCACTTCTAGAATATTGTTCTGGAGGGCCTGTAATGCATGCCACTTTTTTTTTTTGCAGCACTATTATGTGTTTAATGCCCGTTCCAGGCTATTCCGGAGGCATTTTGGCCTAGAAAGGATTAATAAAAGAGTGAGAGTTCTGTGTTTCTACTTCTAGAATATTGTTCTGGAGTGCCTGTAATGCATGCCACTGTTTTTTGTGGCGCTATTGTCTGTTTAGTGCCTGTTCTGGGCTGTTACGGAGGTATTTTGGCCAGGAAAGGGTTAATAAAAGAGGGTTCCGTTTCCACTTCTAGAATACTGTTCTGGAGTGCCTGTAATGCATGCTACTTTTTTTTGCGGCACTATTGTGTGTTTAATGCCCGTTCCAGCGGCATTTCAGCCTAGAAAGGATTAATAAAAGAGTGAGAGTTCCGTGTTTTCACTTCTAGAATATTGTTCTGGAGGGCCTGTAATGCATGCTACTGTTTTTTGTGGTGCTATTGTGTGTTTAGTGCCCGTTCCGGGCTGTTCCAGAGGTATTTAGGGCTGGAAACGGTTAATAAAAGAGAGTTCCCTGTTTCCATTTCCAGAATACTGTTCTGGAGGGCCTGTAATGCATGCCACTGTTTTTTGTGGTGCTATTGTGTGTTTAGTGCCCGTTCCGGGCTGTTCCAGAGGTATTTAGGGCTGGAAACGGTTAATAAAAGAGAGTTCCCTGTTTCCACTTCTAGAATACTGTTCTGGAGGGCCTGTAATGCATGCCACTGTTTTTTGTGGTGCTATTGTGTGTTTAGTGCCCGTTCCGGGCTGTTCCAGAGGTATTTAGGGCTGGAAACGGTTAATAAAAGAGAGTTCCCTGTTTCCACTTCTAGAATACTGTTCTGGAGGGCCTGTAATGCATGCTACTGTTTTTTGCAGCACTATTGCATGTTTAATGCCCGTTCCGGGCCGTTCAAGAGGCATTTAGGCCTAGAAAAGGTTAATAAAAGAGTGAGAGTTCCGTGTTTCCGCTTCTAGAATATTGTTCTGGAGGGCCTGTAATGCATGCCACTGTTTTTTGCGGTGCTATTGTCTGTTTAGTGCCTGTTCCGGGCTGTTAAGGAAGTATTTTGGGCTGGAAAGGGTTAATAAAAGAGTGAGAGTTCCTTTTTCATTTCTAGAATACTGTTCTGGAGGGCCTGTAATGCATGCCACTGTTTTTTGCGGCACTATTGTGTGTTTAATGCCGGTTCCGGAGGTATTTTGGCCTAGAAAGGGTTAATAAAAGAGTGAGGGTTCCGTGTTTCCTCTTCTAGAATATTGTTCTGGAGTGCCTGTAATGCATGCCACTGTTTTTTGCAGTACTATTGTGTGTTTAATGCTCGTTCCGGGCCTTCCGGCTTTTACCCTGTCCGGTTTTGGGCAGATTTTAAATTAGCTAACTAACTATTTGAAAAAGTGTGTGTGCATACCAAAGCTTATACCTTCAATAAACCCTTTGTTGGTCTCTTTTTTCCCTTGTTCTTGCCTTTTTTTAAAAAAATTATTTATAATTTTGATGTAATACACCGAAAATTGCTTGTAAAACCCCTCCCCATAATCACTACAGAGTCTTACACCTCCTCAAAGGGATCCATCTCTACTAACCTAATGTTTACATTCCTTGATAAATTTCTCATTCCACTTCTACATTCTTGTAAAGGTAAAGGTTCCTTTGCTCGAAAGCCAGTCGAAGCCGACTCTAGGGTTGCGGTGCTCATCTCCGTTTCCAAGCCGAAGAGCCAGCACTGTCCGAAGAAGACTTCCGTGGTCATGTGGCCGGCATGACGCACAGAACGCTGTTCCCACCGAAGTGGTACCTATTTATCTACTTGCAATTTCATGCTTTCGGAGGTTGGCAGGAGCTGGAACTAGGGGAGCTCACTCCATCATGCCACACCCGGGTCTCGAACTGCTGAACTACTGACCTTCCACAGCCTGCAGTTCAGCATCTTAACCACTTGAGCCACCCCAGCTCCTCTACATTTTTGACCCACCTTCTAAAAACGTTTCTTCACCTTCCCCTTGTAAAAAAAAAACACAAGTTAATCTATCCATTTCGGCCATAGCCATCCATTCCCAAAGTAGTTCTTCTTGGTCTTAATGGTGCCCCTGGACGCTAAATGAGTTTATCCAGGCTCCAAGGCAGAGCTTGGCTTTGAAGCCACGTGTCTCTTTCTAGAGCGGCCAGAGATTCCCGCCCTCCCCTCCTCCCCCCCTCCCCTAAGCGCATGCGCTCTGCGACCTTCCAGCCCAACGGCCGTCTGTCGCTGCCGCTCGCCGCCGACTTACCCGGCTGGCAGGGCGGCGTGGCGACAGGCGAGGATGGGGCCGGCTGAAGGAGCGGCTGCGGCACCGGCGCCTCTTCACAGGGGCCGCCGCGGGAAGCGGCGGCGGAGGATGGGGGCAGCAGGTAGCGTCGGGGCGCGGGCAGGCAGCGGCGGCACAGCGATTGGAGGCAGGGCAGGAGCTTCGGCTGACGGCTCTGCAGCCGCTGCCCGCACGCCCCGCAGACGTCCAACGGGGCGGGCCAGCTCTCGGCCTCGCTTCCGCCGCTCGGGGTCAGGTAGCGTCGGGGCGCGGGCAGGCAGCGGCGGCACAGCGAGTGGAGGCACGGCAGGAGGTTCGGCTGACGGCTCTGCAGCCGCTGCCCGCACGCCCCGCAGACGTCCAACGGGGCGGGCCAGCTCTC